>NC_090375.1:8119856-8256795 GCF_036365525.1 Heterodontus francisci | reverse complement strand
TAATGTTCAGCACCATTCGCGACTCCTCAGATACTGAAGCAGTCCATGTAGAAATGCAGCAAGACCTGGACAATATCCAGGCTCGCGTTGATAAGTGGCAAGTAAAATTTGTGCCACACAAGTGCTAGGCGATGACTATCTCCAGCAAGAGAGAATCTGAGCATCTCCCCTTGACATTCAATGGCATTACAATCACGGAATCCCTCACTATCAACATCCTAGGGGTTACTATTGACTAGAAACTGAACTGGAGTAGCCATATAAATACCGTGGCTACAAGAGCAGTTCAGAGGCTCGAAATCCTGCGGTGAGTAACTTACCTCCTGACTCCCCAAAGCCTGTTCACCATCTACAAGGCACAAGTCAGGAGTGTGATGGAATACTCTCCACTTGCCTGGATGGTGCAGCTCCAACAACACTCAAGAAGCTCAACACCATCTGGAACAAAGTAGCCCGCTTGATTGGCACCCCAGCTACAAACATTCACTCCCTCCACCACCGACGCATAGTGGCAGCAGTGTGTACCATCTTCAAGATGTACTGCAGCAATGCACCATGGCTCCTTAGGCAGTACCTTCCAAACCTACGACCTCTACCACCTCAAAGGACAAGAGCAGCAGATGCATAGGAACACCACCACCTGTAAGCCCCCCTCCAAGTCACGCACCATCCTGACTTGGAAGTATATCGCTGTTCCTTTACTGTCGCTGGGTCAAAATCCTGGAACTTCCTTCCTCACAGCACTGTGGGTGTACCTACCTACATGGACTGCAGCGGTTCAAGAAGGCAGCTCACCACCAGCTTCTCAAAGGCAATTAGGGATGGGCAATAAATATGCTGGCCTGGCCAGTGTCGCCCACATCCCATGAATGAATTAAAAAAAAAACAGGGGTCACGAGATCCCCTTTACTGGGAAAAGGCCTGACCTTTTCCCCCATAGAGTGCAGTGAAAACCAGACTGGTGGTGAATGGTATTGGAGGGCAGTGTATGCCTGTACCTGTACACCGGGTGCACCTGGAGTGTGACCTAGTTTCAGGACCGGTGGCCATTGGGTTTGTCCCTAGTTTGCCTGTGGTTTGCCTAGGTTGACCTCCTAGGTAATGATTTGGTGGGGGTGAAGGTGGTAGCCCCCCCAGTAATGAAAGAAAGACCGCAGGAGGTCAGAGAGACAGGGCAGTGGCAGGCGACAGACCACTGCAGTTTCCCTGAATGTGTAGTAGATCAGGCCATGATCAAACCAGCTCCCCCAGAGGAGACTGCATTGGCACTGCAGGCAGATGACCATGGGGTCTGCCTGTTCAAGCCTTTCTTTGGAAAGTTAGGAGACCCAGGGAATGAATTAAATGGATTTTGCCTAGCTGAGGCGCAGCAAGCTGACCCAGTGTTGCGAGAGTTAGCACAGGCTGCCCAATCTGAAAGTGAAGCAGAGGGAGTCCCTGATTGCTACTATTTGAAGAATGAGGTACTGATGAGGAAATGGAGTTCTTCTTACAGACCTGAGAGCAAGGAGTGGACAGTGGTTCACCAGTTAGTGGTGCCACAGAGGTATCGGAGAGAAGTATTAAGAAGGGCCCATGCGATTGCAGTGGCTGTACATGCTGGTATATGAAAGACCAAAGCCCGCATAAGACAGCAGTTTGACTGGCCAAAACTCTACAAATGTGGCGGAGTACTGCAGGAGTTGCCAATTGTGCCAGGTTGAGGGGAAACCCCAACCTACAGTGAAACCTGCACTCCTAAGTCCTGTACCAGTGTCAGGAGGACCCTCCAGCAGAGGGCTGGTGAACTGTAACAGACCCCTGCCGAGAACAAATGGGACAGGCAGGCACGAGGCTGGCAAAAGTTTAGAAAGGGAAGGGGCAAAAGCGACCAAGAGGGAAAGTTAAAGGAAGTCTGGGAGGAATCCCGGATGAAAACTCATAGTGTCTGGTCAGCCAACCCTGAAAAATTTGAAAAGTTAGACCCCACATCTTCCTCTGTAAATGCAGCCACTAGAAGCTCCCCACCAGAGTTGCTACCAGCATTTACAGGAACTTGCATCGATAAAGAGAGACATCTAGGGGGCCGAGAAACCTCTAGGTGATGCTTCACCTAGTAGAAGTGCCGCAGGGGAGTGCAGTAGTGTCTGCACAAATACTTTTAAGCAGAGAGTCCCAGAGAACAAAGGGGAGATTAACAAAAGAATCCTCCACAACAGTCAGAACCAAAGAGAAACCACCCATCCCCCTTTTCAGACCTCAACAGGAACAGAGACCCTGGGCAGCCATGGAAATGGGCAAATGGAAGAATGGCTTCCGTCAAGAACCACATGTTTACTAGGATGCCAAAAAGGGGGAATTAAAGCAGCACTGGCACCAAGAAAAGACAGTTTTAGTAAGTTTTAGGATTCATGAATGAATGGGACTGAGTGTGAGAAATGCATGGTTTTCTATATTTTATATATTTTCTCTCAACCCTTTTAATGAAATGCACTTTTCTCAAATGGCATTTCATTCCCCTGGGTGTGGAGGTGTCATGCAGGCCCCTCCCATTCCTGCCAAGAATAAGGGATATTAATTTCGCTACATGAACATTAAATTTCAAATTGTTGCTGGGAAGAAGGGAAGGCCTTTTACAAGGGGTTGCCAGACCCCTGGCTGGAAATACATTTTTGCATGTGAACAAACGGTGTTTGTAGACAAAGGACCATTCCCTGACACACAATCCACAAAGCCAGAAGTGGGTTATCCCAGTCTGTCAAGTGACTACTCTGCTGGCCAATTTAGGGAATTTTAAATTGTAGAGAGTGTTTGAACTGGTAGAAAGCTTTGGCTCCTGGACTGAGAAGAACTCTCCTGGCTGGCTTGCCTGTCTGTCTCTCCTGCTTGTCTGTCTGCTTCCATTTCTTTCTCACGGAACTCCAGAAAACCCACTGAAGACATGTGAACCCCAAGAGAGAAAAATCTCCTACAGCGACCAAGGTCTAAGAAGAATACTGGGCCCCAACAGATCTACCTACAATCGAGGACTCTACAGTGAGCTCGAAGACCCCAACAAAAGCTCTTCAGATATTGCCTCAAACTTTTCCACTTTATTTCTTCAGCTCTGTTCTGTCCTTATCTGCATGTGTGTATCGCGTATGCATGCTAGAGTGGGCGCATCGTGTATCTGTAGGCGTTAACTGAATTAGAGCGAAGTTTAATAAATTTCAATCTTTAAACTTAAGAAAACGTGTGTGTGCTGGTTTCTTTGCCTTATAAGGTGAACAAGGATTCACCAAGGGGGAGCTAAAAACACTATGTTTAAAATTAAACTCTGTTACAATAAGATCAGGTGAAGGCTGAAATTGAACCCCTGGACCTCTTTCTCACCTCATAACAGCATTCATACACTTGCTAACCATGTCATGTTCCTAAAGCCCCCATTTGCAGGAGTTTACCCAGTGTTGTGTGGGGAGAGGGGAGTGGGGGTCTTTTAACAGATGCCCTATTCTCTGATGGGACATGCTCCCCACTACAGTACTGTAACCCCAACGTCAGCCACCCTCTCTGAGCGAGGTGCCAATTCAGGGCCAGTCCTGTGCTGCAGTTCTCACACCCACTAGGAACTGGTATGAGACCAGCCGAGCTCATTCCACTCACAAACTAGCAGTGAAGACGAACCCCGTTCTGACTGGCTGGTTTTGGACTAGGGGCATCTGAGGTGAGAGGTCAGTGGAGATATCTGTGCTGTCGCTGGGTCTTCCATTGCTAACCCTGAATGCAGCACCTGTGCTTCCTTGGATTGCTCACTCAGCTATGTCATTTCAGGGGCTTTCCTTGGACTAAGCTTTCTTGTGTTCTATCGTGGTCTCCATGTCTGTCCCATCTGAAGCAGGCTCTGTCTGCGGTCAGAAGGCCCACAGCTTTCAAATCCAGGGCATGCAGAAAATCCTCCTTGGACTGAAAGCAAATATTAAAAGGTACTACATGGAGTGATTCAGTTCAGAATGTGTTTGAGAATGTCAGGGTCCATCATTAGCTTGGGAAAGCGTCTAGAAAGAGCTGGATGGACAAGAGCCTTCTGATGCTGCTGTTAAGACTTTCGTCTGATGGTGTACATTGTCCCCACTCTAGACTGCTACACAGTGACCTTGCTGAAAAGCACTCTGTGTGCACACTTGTGTCCATGTCCATATCCTGGCCACCTCCCATCTTCCACCTTCATTAGCTTAAGCTCATCCAAAACTCTGCTGTCCTCGCTGTCACTCGCACCAAGCCCTGTTCACCTATCACCCCTGTGCATGCTGACCTACATTGGCTCCCTGTCAAGCAACAACACCTCCATTTAAAAATTCTTGTCCTTGTTTTCAAATCCCTTCCCTCCCTATCTCTGTAATCTCCTGCAGTCCCCATAACTCTCTCAGATCTCTGAGCTACTATAATTCAGGCCTCTTGCAAAGCCCCAATTTTAATTACTCCAACAGTGGCGGCTTTGCCCTCAGTTGCCTGGGGCCTAAGCTCTGAAATTCCCTCCCTTAACCCCCCTCTCCTCATTTAAAACAGTCCTTAAAACCTGCTTCTCTGACCAAGCTTTTGGAAATCTTCCTTAATATCTGTCATATTTTGCTTGATAATGGCTCCTGTGAAGCACCTTGGGACTTTTTACTATGTTAAAAGCGTGACGTACATTGAGAGAGAAGACGACTCGGCTGGTATGATATCCTTCTACACCACAAACGCATGTCCTGCAGACACCGAGTCTCCTATCCCTTACATCTGTTACCCATCATGGATCACTGAGAGAAACCATGGCTTTTGAAGACGTCTGTTGGTAATGGTGAATGAACGGTTAATGGTGATGGGGAGCACACGAGGAGGAAACGGCAGCTGGCTAGATGCCTTTTTAAGCATCGTCCCACAATGTCATCCCTCTACAGAGACGCATCCAATTGTCTCCTGACGCCATTCGCGCTCTCTGCTTCAGTGTCCACTTCCCCTCCAATCTTAGCTTGGCTCTATGGCTAGTACTCTCGCCTCAATGTTAGAATGTTGTGGGTTTGAGCTCCACTTCAGAGACTTGAGCCCATAATCTATGCTGACATTCAGAAGCAGTACTGAGGGAGCACCACACCGTTGGAGGGTCAGTACTGAGGGTGTGCCACACCGTCGGAGGGTCAGTACTGAGAGCATGCCGCACTGTCGGAGGGTCAGTACTGAGAGCATGCCGCACTGCACTGTCGGAGGGTCAGTACTGAGAGCATGCCGCACTGCGCTGTCGGAGGGTCAGTACTGAGAGCATGCCGCACTGTCGGAGGGGAAGTACTGAGGGAGCGCCGCACTGTCGGAGGGGAAGTACTGAGGGAGCGCCGCACTGCGCTGTCGGAGGGGCAGTACTGAGAGCATGCCACACTGTTGGAGGGGCAGTACTGAGGGAGTGCCGCACTGTTGGAGCAGAAGTACTGAGGGAGCGCCGCACCGTCGGAGGGGCAGTACTGAGAGCATGCCGCACCGTCGGAGGGTCAGTACTGAGAGCATGCCGCACCGTCGGAGGGTCAGTACTGAGAGCATGCCGCACCGTCGGAGGGTCAGTACTGAGAGCATGCCGCACTGTCGGAGGGTCAGTACTGAGAGCATGCCGCACTGCACTGTCGGAGGGTCAGTACTGAGAGCATGCCGCACTGCACTGTCGGAGGGTCAGTACTGAGAGCATGCCGCACTGCACTGTCGGAGGGTCAGTACTGAGAGCATGCCGCACTGCGCCGTCGGAGGGGCAGTACTGAGAGCATGCCGCACTGCGCCGTCGGAGGGGCAGTACTGAGAGCATGCCGCACCGTCGGAGGGGCAGTACTGAGAGCATGCCGCACCGTCGGAGGGTCAGTACTGAGAGCATGCCGCACCGTCGGAGGGTCAGTACTGAGAGCATGCCGCACTGTCAGATGGTCAGTACTGAGAGCATGCCGCACTGTCGGAGGGGCAGTACTGAGAGCATGCCGCACAGTCGGAGGGGAAGTACTGAGGGAGCGCCGCACTGTCGGAGGGGCAGTACTGAGAGCATGCCGCACTGTCGGAGGGGCAGTACTGAGAGCATGCCGCACTGTCGGAGGGGCAGTACTGAGAGCATGCCGCACTGTCGGAGGGGCAGTACTGAGAGCATGCCGCACTGTCGGAGGGGCAGTACTGAGAGCATGCCGCACTGTCGGAGGGGAAGTACTGAGGGAGCGCCGCACTGTCGGAGGGGAAGTACTGAGGGAGCACCGCACTGTTGGAGGGGCAGTACTGAGGGAGCGCCGCACTGTCGGAGGGGAAGTACTGAGGGAGCACCGCACTGTTGGAGGGGCAGTACTGAGGGAGCGCCGCACTGTTGGAGGGGCAGTACTGAGAGCATGCTGCACTGCGCTGTCGGAGGGTCAGTACTGAGAGCATGCTGCACTGCGCTGTCGGAGGGGCAGTACTGAGAGCATGCTGCACCGCGCTGTCGGAGGGTCAGTACTGAGAGCATGCCGCACTGTCGGAGGGGCAGTACTGAGAGCATGCCGCACTGTCGGAGGGGCAGTACTGAGAGCATGCCGCACTGTCGGAGGGGCAGTACTGAGAGCATGCCGCACTGTCGGAGGGGCAGTACTGAGAGCATGCCGCACTGTCGGAGGGGCAGTACTGAGAGCATGCCGCACTGTCGGAGGGGCAGTACTGAGAGCATGCCGCACTGTCGGAGGGGCAGTACTGAGAGCATGCCGCACTGTCGGAGGGGCAGTACTGAGAGCATGCCGCACTGTCGGAGGGGCAGTACTGAGAGCATGCCGCACTGTCGGAGGGGAAGTACTGAGGGAGCGCCGCACTGTCGGAGGGGCAGTACTGAGAGCATGCCGCACTGTCAGAGGGGCAGTACTGAGAGCATGCCGCACTGTCGGAGGGGCAGTACTGAGGGAGCGCCGTACTGTCGGAGGGGAAGTACTGAGGGAGCGCCGCACTGTCGGAGGGGCAGTACTGAGAGCGTGCCGCACTGTCGGAGGGGCAGTACTGAGAGCGTGCCGCACTGTCGGAGGGGCAGTACTGAGAGCGTGCCGCACTGTCGGAGGGGCAGTACTGAGAGCGTGCCGCACTGTCGGAGGGGCAGTACTGAGGGAGCGCCGCACTGTCGGAGGGGCATTACTGAGGGAGCGCCGCACTGTCGGAGGGGCAGTACTGAGAGCATGCCGCACTGTCGGAGGGTCAGTACTGAGAGCATGCCGCACTGTCGGAGGGTCAGTACTGAGAGCATGCCGCACTGTCGGAGGGGCAGTACTGAGAGCATGCCGCACTGTCAGAGGGTCAGTACTGAGAGCATGCCGCACTGTCGGAGGGTCAGTACTGAGAGCATGCCGCACTGTCGGAGGGTCAGTACTGAGAGCATGCCGCACTGTCTGAGGGTCAGTACTGAGAGCATGCCGCACTGTCTGAGGGGCAGTACTGAGGGAGCGCCGCACTGTCGGAGGGGCAGTCATTTGGATGAGACGTTACATCAAGGGCCTGTCTGCCCTCTCAGGTCGTTTAAACGATCCCATGGATGTTTTTGAAGAAGAGCAGGGAAGTTCTCCCTGGTCTCCTGTGACCAATATTTATCCCTCAATCAACATCAGTAAAACAGAATCTGGCCATTATCAGTTTGCTGTCTGTGGGAGCTGTGTGCTAATTGCCTGCTGCGTTTTCTACATTACAACAGTGACTACCTTTCTGAAGTACTTCATTGGTTGGGACATCCTGAGGTTGTGAAAGGCCTGTGGAAGTGTAATCTTTTACAGTTGCATTTTTCCCATGTGTGGCTTCTAATTATTGTGGGATTGATGAGCAGGGTGTTGATGTGTGTTACAACCAGGTGAGAAAGGGTTCTAGGGGTTCTCTCTCGGCCTTCACCTGGTCTAATCGTAACAGGATTTAATTTTTAGCTCCCCCTTGGTGAATCCTTGTTCACGACTTTCAATTTGTAAGGCAAAGAAACCAGCCAACCAGGTTTTCTTAGGTTAAAAGAAGAAAGATCGAACTTTATTAAACTTAAACTCTAATTCGGTTAACGCCTACGGATACGTGACGCGCCCAAGCTAGCATGCATACGTGATACACACATGCAGATAGAGCCAGAAAAGAGCAGAAGAAAAATAAAGGGGAAAAGTTTGAGGCATTATCTGAAGATGGTTTTGGTTACTGTTCTTCAAGCTCACTGTAGTCCTTGGATGTAGGTAGGTCTTGCTTTTTTTTGGGGCCCAGTATTGTTCTTAAACCTTGTTCGATGTAGGAGACTTTTCTCTCTTAAGGTTCACGTATCTTCAGTGGGTCCAGAGACTTGTGAGAAAGAGATGGGAGCAGACAGGAGAGGTGTTTTCAGTCCAGGAGCAAACAGTCTTTCTGAATTCAAACTGTCTGTACAATTCAAAAAACTCCAAGTTGGCCAGCAGGTTAGTCACGTGACCAACTGGTATAACCACTTCTGTGTTTGTGGATTCTCTTGTCCTAGAGACCCTGGAATGTCTCCTCTACACACTGTACCTGGTGATCAAAGTCCATTTTAGGATTTGTGGATAAGGGAAGTAACCTCTCTTGTCCCTGTTAGTATACAAGTGTCTGGCAGCCCTTGTAACAGGCCTTCTCCCCAGCAACAATTTGAAATTTAATGTCCATATGGTGAAATTAATATGTCTCATTCTTGGCAGGTGGGGGCCCAACATGACCGTGTGTTACACTCGGATTATATAATGATTAATCGTTTCTTCCACTCGTCTTTACCAGAAATGATGCTGTTATATTTCTCTTTAACCTGCTGTTCTGCAGGTTGCTCCAAGGGGGAGATCATGCCAAGCGAGCGCAAGAGTCGAGGGGATCGGTAGCTGGGGCAATGTCTGCCTTTAACCCGCCACTTGCACAGGGACTGGCTCCAACACTGCACTATAGGACAGGGAGCCAGAGTCACAACCCGGCCGACTCAGCAAATCCATTACAAGGTAAAGATTACAGACCAAGCAGGGGAGGGTAACTGGGTTTATCCCGCAGGAGGAGGGAGGGTATCTGGGGGTTTACCCCACGGGAGGGAGGTTGGGTAACTGGGGTTTTCCCTGCAGGAGGGACAGATCGAGGGTAACTGGGGGTTACCCCACAGCAAAGAGGGAGGGAGGGTGTTCAGCGGGCAGGGTAACTGGGAGGAAGGGAGGGTAACGGGTGTTACTCTTCAGGTGGGAGGGTAACGGTGGAGGGTGTTACCCTGCTGGAGGGAGGGAGGGTAACGAGGAGGGTAACTGGGGGTTTACCCCGCAGGAGGGAGGGAGGGTAACTAGGGATTACCCTGTGGGATGGGGGGTGGTGGTTACCCTAGCGAAGGTCGGGGGTGACTGGTGCTGGTGCAGAGAGGGCTAACGGTACCGGGAAGTAAACTCTTGACCTGTGATCACTCCAATGCCATCTTTATAACAATACTCTCACTTAGAAAGTATGACGTATGATATCATTTGAGCTTTGGATGTCCATGTATTAGATTTCTCTACTATTTCAACACAGCCGTTATTTTAGCTGTTTATAACAAATGAAATAATGCTGTAAGATACTTGACATCACAACAAAAACAACTTGTATTTATGTAGCGCCTTTAACCTAATCAAATGTCCCATGGTGCTTCACAGGAGGATTGTAAAACAAAATATGGCACCGAGCCACAAAAGGAGATATTAGGTCAGATGCCCAAAAGCTTGGTCAAAGAGGTAGGTTTTAAGGAGTGTCCTAAGGGAGGAAAGCGAGGTGGAGAGACAGAGAGATGTAGCGAAGGTATTCCAGAGCTTAGGGCCCTGGCAACTGAAGGCACAGCCATCAATGGTGGAGCGATTAAGATCGGGGATGCACAAGAGGCCAGAATTAGCGGAGCACAGATATCTCGGAGGATGGTGGGGCTGGAGGAGATTACAGAGATGGGGAGCGGTGAGGACGTAGAGGGATTTGAAAATGAGGATGGAAATTTTAACATCCTGTCAATGTAGGTCAGTGAGCACAAGAGTGAACTGAACTAGGTGCGAGTTAAGACATGCAGAGTTTGTGATGACCTTAAGAATGCAGATGGTATAAAATGTGGGAGACCAGCCAGGAGTGCGTTAGAGTAGTCAAGTCTAGAGGTAATGAAGGCATGAATGAGGGTTTCAGCAGCAGATGAGCTGATCATACAGAGATGGAAATGGGCGGTCTTAGTGATGGCTAGATATGAGGTTGGAAGCTCATCTCGGAGTCAAATGAGACACCAAGGTTGCAAACAGGCTGGTTTAATCTCAGACTGTTGCCAGGGAGAGGAATGGAGTCAGTAGCTAGGGAACAAAGTTTGGAGCAAGGACCGAAAACCATGGCTTCAGTCTTCCCAGTGTTTAATTGGAGGATATTTCTGCTGATCCAGTACTGGATGTTGGATCAGTGTTATCAGTGTACATGTGAAAACTAATGCTGTGCTTTCAGATGACGTTGCTGAGGGGGACAAGGATAGATCTTTGGGGGACATGAGAGGTAAGGGTGCGTGAGCTGGAAGAGAAGCCATTGCTAGTGATTCTCTGGCTACGATTAGATAAATAAGAATGGAACCAGGTGAGAGCAGTCCCACCCAGTTGAGGACAGTGGAGAGGCGTTGGAGGAGGATACTGTGGTAAACTGTGTCAAAGGCTGCAGACAGGTCGAGAAGGACGAGGAGGGAAAGTTTACCACGGTCACATCCACATAGGATGTCATTTGTGACTTTGATAAGAGCTATTATTCACTGTTTGTGCAGTTATAGCACACAGTGGGACGAGAATGCAATATCATTCTGCTGTAGATACCCCGTGTCAGAATCAAGTGTTCCAGATCAGGGTAGATGCAGTTTAGAACTCTTTTGACACTGCTGCATTAACCTGCCTGAACTGCAAATCTAGATGATGATCTTGTACTATGCCAGTCTGTTTTATATTTTTCTCTCTTCCTCCCATGTTTGTGCCTTTATTCTGGCCAGTTGTCGCTTTCAGCCACAGTGCTGGGAGCTTT
The DNA here is from genome assembly GCF_036365525.1 of Heterodontus francisci. Taxonomy (NCBI): domain Eukaryota; kingdom Metazoa; phylum Chordata; class Chondrichthyes; order Heterodontiformes; family Heterodontidae; genus Heterodontus; species Heterodontus francisci. The sequence goes on along the minus strand of NC_090375.1, from coordinate 8,245,818 downwards.
ATGTGTTGAGTGTTCCAAAATCAATTTGTTGTTGCCTGTAACAAATTGAGATCAGTCCCAGGTGTTTACTGGAGTTTATTGGTGTTGGTCACATACTTAAGTGGTCTCTTTCCCTGCTTTTTTTTTAAAGGGCTCCCACTGCCCGTTATCATTGGCTGAAAACTTGTTTGGTTTGTGTGCTGCTTTATTATACGTACAGAATACTGAGACTAGTGAAAGTTAGTCAGTTCACTGCAGAGAAATACACAGGAACAGGCCATCCAAATGAACATAGGAACAGGAGGAGGTCATTCAGCCCCTTGAGCCATTCAATTAGAGCTGTATTTTAACTCCATTTACCCGCCTTGGTTCTGTGCCCCTTACCCAACAAAAACTTTGAAATTTTCTGTTGACCTATAGCCTCAGCAACATCTTTGTGAAGAGATTTCAAGATTTCCACCACCCTTTGTGTGAAGAAGTGTTTCCTGACATCACCCCTGAACGGGTTATTCCCCCCCCTTGTTCTGGACTGCCCCCCACCAGAGGAAATAGTTTCTCTTTATCTGCCCTATCCTTTAATCATCTTAAACAGTCAATTAATCACCCCTTAATCCCCTATAGTTAAGGGGATACAAGCCTAGTCTATGCAAACCTATCCTCCTAATTTAACCCTTTTAGCCCCAGTATCATATGTCAGTGTTTACCTTCCACACGAACAAACACTCTGTTCTCAATTCCTCTCAACTCATTTTTCTTCATACCCCTCTCCAGCCTAATCTTGAATGTTGACAGTTTCTGCCTCAACCACTAACCCTGCAAGTGAATCTCACAGCCTCACAACTCTCTGTGAAGATGTTTCTCCCACCCTCTGTTTTAAATCTCTCAGTTAATCTTATTAATCTACTTCTGTTCTTGCTGTACAATAAATCTGTGTCCTTTGCTTCCTGACCCTTCAACCAGTGGTAATAGTTTCTTCCTATTTACTCAGTCTACACCTGTCAGAATTTTGAACACCCGTGTTAAATGTCCTTCCTCACCTCTAATTATCACTGGTCTTTCTTTCTGTCCTCCCCTCTCTGACAGTGCTTGATTATTTCGGTTTGTACCTTTGGTTTAGCTGCATCTTCCCCAGCGTTGCCCCTCTCCCGAAGAAACCTCAACCTGAAGGAGTTTGAGGAGCAGCAGAGGGAGCGTGTCGCTCAGCAAATCAAAGCTGAGAGGAGAAAGAAACAGAAGGTAAATAATAATGGTACAGCAATCCCTCTGACTTTCCTCCCTCCTTGGTTTAAATGGTTATTTTTCAGACTGGAGGAAGGTATATAGTGGGGTTCCCCAGGGGTCAGTATTAGGACCCCTGCTTTTCTTGATCTATATTAATGACCTGGACTTCAGTGTGCAGGGCACAGTTTCAAAATTTACAGATGATGCAAAACTTGGAAGTATTGTGATTTGTGAGATGAATAGTGATCGACTTCAAGAGGACAGGCAGGCTGGTGGAATGGGCAGACATGTGGTAGATGAAATTTAACGCAGAGAAGTGTGAAGTGATAAATTTTAGTAAGAAGAACAAGGAGAGGCAATATAAAATAAAGGGTACAATTCTAAAGAGGGACCTGGGAGTAGATGTGCACAAATCATTGAAGGTGACAGGGCAGGTTGAGAAAGTGGTTAATAAGGCATACAGGATCCTGGGCTTTATCAATAGAGGCACAGAGAAGAAAAGCAAGGAGGTTATGGTGAACCTTCATGAAACACTACTTCAGCTTCAACTGGAGTACTGTGTCCAATTTGGGACATCAAACTTTAGGAGGGATTTGAAGGCATTAGAGAGGGTGCAGAAAAGATTTACGAGAATGGTTTGAGGGATGAGGGACTTCAGTAATGTGGATAGATTGGAGAAGATGGGGCTACTCTCTTTAGAGAAGAGAAGGTTGAGAGGAGACTTGATAGAGGTGTTCAGGATCATGAGAGGTCCGGACAGAGTAGATAGAGAGAAACTGTTCTCATTGGCAGAAGGGTCGAGAACCAGAGAATACAGATTTGAAGTGATTGGTGAAAGAACAAAAAGCAACAGAAGAAAAGCTTTTTACGCAGCAAGTGTAAGGCGGGGGAATAGCACTAAGTGAATTGCTCATTCTGAGAGCTGGTGCAGATGAGATGGACTGAATGGCCTCCTTCTGTGCTGTAACAATTTCTTTAATTCTTTCATGGGATGTGGGCATCACTGGCAAGGCCAGCATTTGGTGCCCATCCCTAATTGACCTTCAACTGAGTTGCTTGCTAGGCTATATCAGAGGGCAGTTAAGAGTCAACCACATTGCTGTGGGTCTGGGGTCACATGTAGGCCAGACCAGGTAAGGATGGCAGATTTCCTTCCCTAGAGGACATTAGTGAACCAGATGGGTTTTTATGAGAATCGTTACTGAGACTAGCTTTCAGTTGCAAATATTTTAAATTAATTAATTGAATTTTTATTGATTAAGTGAATTTAGATTCCACCAGCTGCTGTGTTGGGATTTGAATCTGTGTCAGCAGGGTATTAGCCTGGATTAGCCTCTGGATTACTAGCTCACTGGCATTACCATCTCCCCAAAATTCTGTGATTGAGTGGTTAGGATCTGGAATGCACTGCCTGAGAGTATGGTGGATGCAGATTCAGTCGAGGCTTTCAAAAGAGAATTGGATAATTATCTGAAGGGAAAAAAAATTGCAGGGCTGCGTGGAAAAGGCAGGGGAAGTGGAACTAGCTGTGTTGCTCTTGCAGAGAGCTGGCACAGACAACGGGCCGAATGGCCTCTTTCTGTGCTGTAACCATTCTATGATTCTGTGAAGCTGTTGGCTGTCACTGCGGTATAGTTCCTCAAATCTCTCACCCAAGTGGCCCCTGAGTGTCGCCAGACACATTTATGGATGGGCCACCAGAGCTGAGACCAGACCTGTTCTCACAGTTTCCACGCAGTGCTGGATATGTGGACTCACAGTAAGAGGCACCAAGGCTCCTGAGACAGCACCTTTCAAACCTACGACCTCTACCGTCTAGAAGGACAAGGGCAGCAAATGCATGGAAACACCACCACCTGCAAGTTCCCTTCCAAGCCACACATCATCCTGACTTGGAACTATATCGCCGTTCCTTCACTGTGGCTGGGTCAAAATCCTGGAATTCCCTTCCTAACAGCACTGTGGGTGTACCTACCCCACATGGACTGCAGCGGTTCAAGAAGGCAGCTCACCACGACCTTCTCGAGGGCAATTAGGGATGGGCAATAAATGCTGGCCTGGCCAGCGACACCCACATCCCATGAATGTCTAAAAAGTAAACAGAAAGCAACTCCTTCAGAAAGTCGCTGGGCAAACACCTGGTTAAAAATAGAGTTGAGGCTCCCTGTTAAAGGTCTTGGCCAGTGCAGAATTGAGCTACCTGGAACTCGAAGGACATTGCTTCAGTTATTAATTTGTTTTACTTGCACACAGCCAAGGTAGCAATGGGGATGCCACAATTAGTTTCAGCACCCTGGGTTAAGAAGTGAGGGGATTCCTGACCTCTGTACCTATCCTCCCCTGTCTCACCCAAGTGGCAGGTCTTTGTGAGAAAGCCTATCTACAGAACTCTCACAACCTCCAACCCTGTGACTCTACTGTTGAAAAGGCCAATGGCAGCAATGTCATGGGAACACTCTTCAGCTCCCAGTGAAGTCTTGGACATATATTGGCCATTACTTCATTATGGCTATGTCTAAATCCTGGAACTCTTTATCTAATGCCAATATGGGAGCTCCTTCACCTCAAGGATTGCATTGATTCAAGGTCCACCACCACCTTCTCCGGGGCACGCAATAAATATTGATCTTGCCCGTGTCGCCTGGCTCCTGTCTATAAAGTACCCCTGATTGCTACCCAAAGGCCTCTACTGGAAAGTACACGAGTGAAGATGATGGGGCTTGACTGTGTTGTGGCCGGAGTCTGAGCTGACGCAGAATGGCTATTTGAGCAAGATATCATCCTTGTAAAGGTACGCAGCAGGAGACCACACCATGAAGAGAGGAGCAAGAGGGAAAGAGAGATTGTCAGGACCAAGGTAAAGAATTCTCTTTGGGACATGGTCTCACTTGCTTCTGGAAACTGGGGAAATACAATAGGTCAGTGTTTAACAGTCCCCCTGTGTCCATAATACATTAAAAACTGTGGCTTTGTGTGCACTTACTGTGAATCTTTTCTGTTCTAAATTAATAGTCAGTTGGTAATACAGAACTTGAGAATTGCTGAAAATAGCGACATTTTGTCGAAGCTTTTTGTCTTGCACTCATCAGGACAATTCACAAGAATATCAATGTAGGGAAGCAACAAACTTATACTGTGTGAGAAGAGAGTGCTGATTGGTTGGCAAGCGGACTCTGATTGATAGAGGCATTGCCATGGAGAATGCACCAGTTTATGGTGACTGACAGTTAACTGCCAAGCTTTGTTTGAAATTTAAACCAGGCAGCTTGACTCTGATTGGTCAAGGCATTGCCCTGAGGAATGAGCCAGTGAATGGCTGACACTTATTTTGTTTCGCTGAAACAGGCGCAATGTATGTACATGTTCTTTCTGTTCTTTGCTAAATAATGCTAAGAATTACGCTGACAACCAACTTAAGATTGTCAGTCGGGTTCGCAGTGTGGCGCATTTGCGCATACTGGAAGCTACATATATTAATACACAGGGCCCAGTTCTTTGCAGACAGAAAGAACATGTACACACATTGTACCTGTTTCAGCTAAAATAAGTGACAGCCATTCACTGGTTCATTCCTGAGGTTCTGATGAGAACAAGACGAAAAGCTTCAACAAAATGTCTCTATTTTCAGCAATATTCTAAATTACTTAGTCCACATTTAGATAGGGACTGTCAATGAAACTTGTCACGCTGCCATTACACACTCCAGCCAAAGGCACTGCAGTGGCACCACTAATGGCAGGCTGTAATTACAGTTTGACAATTTTATAAAAGGTAGGTTCCAGTGTAAATGGTGTCCGTGAACATAACAAGAAATAGGAGCAGGAGTAGGCCATTTTAGCCCTTCGAGCCCGCTCCGACATTCAATGAGATCATGGCTGATCTAGTTCAACGCCAGTTTCCTACACTATCCCTGTAACGCTTGATGTTTTTATTGATCTCAGTCTTGAACATGCTCAACGACTGAGCCTCCACAGCCCTCTGAGGCAGAGAATTCCAAAGATTCACCACCCTCTGAGTGAAGAAATTCCTCCTCATCTCAGTCCTTAAATCTGTCCCTTATTTTGAGACTATGTCCCCTGGTTCTGGACTTACTAGCCAGGGGAAACATCCTTCCTGCATCTACCCTGTCGAGCCCTGTAAGAATATTGCATATTTGAATGAGATCACCTCTCATTCTTGTAAACTCCAGAGAAGAAAGGCCCAGTCTATTTAATCTTTCCTCAGGACAATCTCTCCATCCCAGGAATTAGTTTGGTGAACCTTTGTTGTACTCGCTCTATGGAAGTATATCTCTCCTTAAGTAAGGAGACCAAAACTGCACACAATACTCCAGGTGTGGTCTCACCAAGGCTATGTTTAATTGCGGCAAGACATCTTTACTCCTATACTGAAATCCTCTTGTACTAAAGGCCAACATACCATTTGCCTTCTTGATTGCTTGCTGTACCTGCATGTTAGCTTTCAGTGACTCATGAACAAGGACACCCAAGTCCCTATGAAATTCAACACTTCCCAGTGTTCTCCCACTTCTCACCATTTAAGAAATACTCTGTATTTCTGTTTTTCCTACCAAAGTGGATAACCTCACATTTCTCCACATTGTATTTCATCTGCCAAATTTTTGCCTACTCAGCCTCTCAAATCCCCTTGAAGTGGCTTCGCATCCTCCTCACAACTCACACTTCCACCTATTTTGTGTCATCTGCAAACTTGGAAATAATATTGCATTTAATCCCCGCATCCAGATCATTGATATAGATTGTGAATAACTGGGGTCCAAGCACTGATCCTTGCGGTACCCAACTAGTCACAGCCTGCCAATCCAAAAATGACCCATTTATTCCTACTCTGTTTTCTGTCCGTTAACCAGTTGTCAATTCATGCCAGTATATTCCCCCCACTCCCATGTGCTGTAATTTTGTTTGCCAACCTCTTGTGTGGGTCTTTATCAAAAGCTTTCTGAAAATCTAAATATACCACATCCACCGATTTTATTTTTTTTCCCCCCCCCACCCCCCAATCCATTCTGCTAGTTACATCCTCAAAAAACTCCAACAGGTTTGTTAAACATGATTTTCCTTTCATAAATCCATGTTGACTCTGCCCAATCCTATCATTATTTTCTATTTAATAACCATGGGGTTATTAATTACATGACTTAGCAAGTCAAGCATATAGAAACTTGACCCAGGGACCTATGAGATCTTGAAGGGAAATATTTTACAGGGCTATAGGGAAAGAGCAGGAAGAGTGGGAATAATTGGATCGCTCTTTCAAAGAGCCGGCACAGACGCGATGGGCCGAATGGCGGCTCTTAGATGCCTCCGAAGATTTTTTTGATTGCAACAGTAAACTGACAGGGTTGGGGGAGGTGGACGAAGAGCTTTTGTCCAGGGGGCATGGAAAGGGGCTTTGACTGGTTTTCTTGTATAACGAATGTGTTGTTTGATTTGCTGCTCCAGGACCATGAATTGGCATTGAAGAGAATAGCTGATGATCGTGAAAATCTGAAAGCAAAATTGGTGCCGACCTGCCAGTCTGATCCCCCTCAACAGGGTCAGAGGTTAGGGGGCAAAGTTCAAACTGCAGTGGAAAGCCATTGTATACTTATGGTGAGTTTTTCTAAGCCTGGGTTCGCCGTCGGACTGTGCCGGTCCTTTCTAAACTGGTTAATCCGAAGGACTTTGTGCTCCTCCGAATTCTTGGCTCCAGTTCCTTGCAAGCTCCAAACACTGGCCATCCCACACACCCTTCTCAGTCTGTCCACAGTGCACTGTGATTGTTACTTATCGGGCCATGGGGTGGGGGAGGGGGAATAAGCAGCGTAAAAACTGTGGGGTTGAATTTTACACAGCAGGGTCGGGGGTGGGGTGGGAGGGGGGGGTGTGGGGTGGTGGGGTCAACTCTTGAACACCGGCCATAATTCTGGCAGGGCATCCACAGAAACACTTGGCAAAGCAGCCTATGTGTTTGCATGAAGTGACTGATCAGGCGAAGCTGCCCACTTCCCCGAAAATGGAAACTCGAGCAACTTCGATTTGTAAGTTATTTATTTTAAGTGTGTTTAATTACTTTGGATTGGTTATTCGTTTGCCAGAGGTAGTGATCTGGTGCTCTCTGACATCCTTCTGGGCAGCTTTCAGTGACCTGTGGCTACAGGCAGTTTGCATGCACCTGCCACATGCCTTTTTAAAATTTGTTCTTGGGATGTGGGCAAGGCTGGCATTTATAGCCCACCCCTAGCTGCCCTGAGAAAGTGATGAGCCGATTTTTCCTTGAACTGCTGGTAGCAGTTTTGATACAGCTCAGTAGTTTGGCCATTGGGCAGTTAAGAGTCAACCCAGGTCTGGAATCACATATAGGCCACACTGGGTAAGGACGGCAGGTTTCCTTCCCTAAAAGACATTAGTGAACCATTTGGGTTTTTACTACAATCCGATAGTTTTACTGATGCCAGCTTTTTGTTTCCTGGTTTTTTTTTTACACTGAATTCAGATTCTCAAGTTGCCACGGTGAGATTTGAACCCACCTTCCTTGGATTACCAGTCCAGTAACATAACCATGACACCACGGTGCGGTGGGACAGTAGAAATGGGGCAAGTGATTTGTCCCCACTCGGGGACTGGCACTTAGGGCTCCTCTGGACCTTCTCAGAATACATTAATCGTGTAGTGACCTGTGCGGCATGTGTTAGTGGGAGACTCGCATGGTGTTTGTCACTGGATACCACTCAGTGACCGGTTGCTGGTGCCACTCACATAAGGCAGTCAGTACAAACCAGTTAAGAGGTAGACCCAAAGGAGCTGGTTATGCAGGCAGGCTCAAGGACCTTGGTCTATTTACTTTAGAGCAATGTAGACTCGGGTCTGTAAAATAATGAAAGGACTAAATAGCGTCCCTGTTGATAGATTATTCCAGTGGCGGGAGGGTCAGTGACTGGAGGACACAAATTTGGTCGGCGCAGTGGTTAGCACCGCAGCCTCACAGCTCCAGCGACCCGGGTTCAATTCTGGGTACTGCCTGTGCGGAGTTTGCAAGTTCTCCCTGTGACCCGCGTGGGTTTCCTCCGGGTGCTCCGGTTTCCTCCCACAGCCAAAGACTTGCAGGTTGATATGTAAATTGTCCATTATAAATTGCCCCTAGTATAGGTAGGTGGTAGGGAAATATAGGGACAGGTGGGGATGTGGTAGGAATATGGGATTAGTGTGGGATTAGTGTAGGATTAGTATAAATGGGTGGTTGATGGTTGGCACAGACCCGGTGGGCCGAAGGGCCTGTTACAGTGCTGTATCTCTAAATAAATAAATAAGATAATTGGCAAAAGAAGCAGAGCGGGAGATGAGAATGTTTTTACACAGCAAGTTGTTGTGATCTGGAATGCGCTGCCTGAAAGGGCAGTGGAAGCATTGGAACTTATTGCATAGCTTTTTGAAAGAGCTGGCACAGGCACAATGGGCCGAATGGCTTCTTTCGGTGCTGTAAGATTCTATGACAAAAACAACGGGCTGTTTGGGACACCAGCGGTGAAATCTCCCACACCACATCTGCTCGTGGGCCACGCTCTCAGACAGTGTCATGGTAAACCTCTTTCCTGGATGTGCAGACTCACAGTCCTGCAGCAAGTATTATCGTTACTGTCACAGTATTCCACTAGCTTCCCCATGCTCTGAGCTGAGGTCCTTGTTGACACCTGTTTTAATCACGGAAGTTGCTTGTTGCTTCTTTACCCAGAGATGGTGAGAATGGAACCTGCTATCATAAGGAGTAGTTGAGGTGTCATAGAGTCGCACAGCATGGAAGCAGGCCCTTCGGCCCACTGTGTCCATGCCGACCATAATGCCTATCTATACTAATCCCACCTGCCTGCATTAATTCCATATCCCTCTATGCCTTGCTCATTCTCGTACCTGTCCAGATGCCTCTTAAATGTTGCTACTGTTCCTGCCTCCACCACCTCCTCAAGTAGCTCATTCCAGATACCCACTATTCTTTGTGTGAAATATTTACCCCTTTGATCCCCTTTAAACCTCCTCCCTTTCACCTTAAACCTATGCCCTCTAGTTTTAGTCAACCCTACCATGGGAATCAGACTCTGACTATCTACCCTATCTATGCCTTTCATAATTTTATATACCTCTATCCTGTCCCCTCTCAGCCTCCTTCGTTCCAGGGAAAACAGACCCAGCCTATCCAATCACTCTTTATAACTCAAGCCCTCCAAACCAGGCAACATCCTTGTGAATCTTTTCTGCACCCTCTCTAGCTTAATCACATCTTTCCTGTAGTGCGGCGACCAGAACTGCACACAGTACTCCAAATGCGGCCTAACCAACATTATGTACAACTGTAACATGACGTCCCAACTCTTGGATTCAATGCCTTGGCCGATGAAGGCAAGCATGCCATACGCCTTCTTCACCACCCTGTCTACCTGTGTTGCCACTTTCAGGGAACTATGTACTTGCACCCCAAAGTCTCTCTGCTCAACAACATTCCCCAGGGCCTTGCTATTCACTGTATATGTCCTGCCCTGGTTTAACTTCCCAAAATGCATCACTTCACACTTGTCTGCATTAAATTCAATTTGCCAATCCCTTGCCCCCTTTCCCAGTTGATCTATAACCTGTTGTAACCTTAGACAACCTTCTTCACTGTCCACTATACCACCAATTTTGGTGTCATCTGCAAACTTACTAATCATGCCCCCTACATTCACATCCAAGTCATTAATATATATGACAAACAACAGAGGGCCCAGCACCGATCCCTGCAGCACACCACTGGTCACCGGCCTCCAATCTGAAAAACAACCCTCCACTACCACCCTCTGCCTCCTATCACCAAGCCAATTTTGTATCCAATTTGCTAGCTCACCCTGGATTCCATGTGTTGGAACCTTCTGGACCAGCCTACCATGCGGGACCTTGTCAAAGGCCTTGCTAAAGCCCATGTAGACAACGTCCATCGCCCTGCCCTCGTCAGTCCTCTTGGTCACCTCCTCAAAAAACTCAATCAAATTTGTGAGACATGATTTCCCACGCACAAAGCCATGCTGACTATCCCTAATCAGACCATGCCTTTCCAAATGCATATAAATCCTGTCTCTCAGAATCCCTTCCAATAACTTTCCCACCACTGATGTAAGGCTCACCGGCCTGTAGTTCCCTGGCTTATCCCTGCTGCCCTTCTTCAATAAAGGCACAACATTAGCTATCCTCCAGTCTTCCGGTACCTCACCCGTGGCTAACGATGATACAAAAATCTCTGCCAGGGCCCCAGCAATCTCCTCCCTTGCTTCCCATAGCATCCTCGGATACACCTGGTCAGGCCTTGGGGATTTATCCACCTTAATGCGTTTCAAAACCTCCAACACCACCTCCTTTGTAATGTTGAAATGCTCCAGGATATCGCTGTTCCCTCCCTTGAACTCACTAGCTTCCATGACCTTCTCCACGGTAAATACAGACGAGAAGTATTCATTTAAGACCTTGCCCATTTCCCGTGGCTCCACACATAGATTACCACACTGATCCTTAAGGGGACCTACTCTCTCCTTAGCTACCCTTTTACTCTTAATATACTTATAGAATCTTTTAGGATTCTCCTTTATCTTATCTGCCAGGGAAATCTCATGGCCCCTTTTCGCCCTCCTAATTTCCTCAAGTGTATTCCTACATCCCCTATACTCGAGGGACACGCTCGATCCCAGCTGCCTATACCTGACATATGCCGCCTCCTTTGTCCTGACCACATCCTTAATGTCTCTCGTCAACCAAGGTTCCCTAAACTTGCCAGCCTTGCCCTTCCATCTAACAGTAACATGCCGGCCCTGAACTCTTCCTATCTCATTTTTAAAAGCCTCCCACTTGCCAGATGTCCCTTTACCTGTAAACAGCCTCTCCCATTCAACTTTTGAGAGTTCCTGTCTGATGCCATCGAAATTAGCCTTCCCCCAATTTAGGACTTCAACCTGAGGACCAGTCGTATCCTTTTCCATAACTATCTTGATGCTATCAGAGTTATGGTCACTGGTCCCAAAGTGCTCCCCCACTGACACATCAACCACCTGCCCATCCTCATTTCCCAAGAGGAGGTCGAGTGTCGCCCCCTTCTCTAGTAGGGCCATCCACATACTGCTTCAGAAAACTATCCTGGACACACTTAACAAATTCTTCCCCATCTGATCCCTTAGCACTAAGGCAGTCCCAATCAATATTAGGGAAGTTAAAATCACCTATTACAACCCTATAATTCCTACACCTATCTGTGATTTCCCTACATATATGCTCCTCCAATTCCCTCTGACTATTGGGGGGCCTATAGTATAATCCCATCAAAGTGATCACCCCTTTCTTATTTCTAAGTTCTACCCATATGGTCTCGCTGGACGTTCCCCCCAGGCTATCCTCTCTAATTACTGCCGTGATGTCCTCCCTAATCAATAGTGCAACTCCCCCTCCTCTCTTACCTCCACCTCTGTCACACCGGAAGGATCGGTACCCCGAAACATTGAGCTGCCAGTCCTGCCCATCCCTCAACCACGTTTCCGTAATAGCTATATCACAATCCCATGTACCGATCCATGCTCTGAGTTCATCTGCCTTACCTGTAAGGCTTCTTGCATTAAAGTAAATGCAGTTCAGCCTACCAGACCTTCCACGCTCCCTGTCCTGCCCCTGCCCCTGCCCCGCCTGCCTACTGGACTTGCTTTAACCTCTACATTTGCCTCAACTATCTCATCGGAGAGACTACTACTTTGGGTCCCGCCCCACTGCAAGACTAGTTTAAACCCTCCCGAGTAGTACTAGCAAACCTCCCCCCAAGGATATTGGTCCCTTTCCAGTTTAGATTCAACCCGTCCAACTTCTACAGGTCATCTCTGCACCAGAAGAGATCCCAATGATCCAAGTATCTGAAGCCCTCCCGCCTACACCAGCTATTCAGCCACGCATTCATTTGCCTTATCCTCCTATTTCTACCCTCACTAGCACGTGGCACAGGGAGTAATCTTGAGATTACAACCCTAGAAGTCCTGCTTTTTAACCTTCTGCCTAACTCCCTATATTCACTTTGCAGGACCTTATCTCTCTTCCTGCCTATCTCATTCGTACCAATATGGACCACGACCTCTGGCTGCTCACCCTCCCCTTTCAGAATGGCCTGCAGCCGCTCAAAGACATCCTTGACCCGAGCACCAGGGAGGCAACATACCATCCTGGAGTCTCGTTTGTGGCCACAGAAACGCCTATCTGTACCCCTTATGATAGAATCCCCTATCACTATAGCTCTTCCAACCCTTTTCCTCCCCTGCTGTGCAGCAGAGCCCTCCGTGGTGCCACGAACTTGGCTGTTGCTGCTTTCCCCTGGCAGGTCATTTGCCTCCCCCCACCCCCCCACCCCCCCCCCCCCCCCCCCCCCCAACAGTATCCAAAGCGGTATATCTGTTTGAGAGGGGGATGGTCACAGGGGACTCCTGCACTACCTGCCTGGGCCTACTACTCCGTCTGGTGGTCACCCATCCCTTTTCTGCCTGTGCAGCCATTACCTGCGGTGTGACCACCTCACTAAACATGCTATCCACGACATCCTCAGAATCACGGATGCTCCACAGTGAATCCACCCGCAGCTCCAGCTCTGTAATGCAGGTAGCCAGTAGCTGCAGATGGATACACTTCCTGCACACATGGTCGTCAGGGACACTGGAAGCGTCTCTGATTTCCCACATAGCGCAGGAGGAGCATATCACGGGTGCGAGCTCTCCTGCCATGACTTACCTTTAGATTAATTAGTTACTCCCTTAATTTAAAAATACTAATTACACTAGGGGCCTTGTTCTACCCACTGCAATCTAAAGTCCTTAATAAGCTACACTGAATTTTAAAAAAAACACTTTCGTCGTACTCACCTTCTCACCAGAGGTTTTTTTCCAACAAAAAAAAACTTTCCCCTTATTTTTTTAAAGATATTTAAATGCACTAACAGCAGCGACTCACCAACCAATCACCTTGCAGCTCTCCTCTGACGTCACTGTTGGCTTGTTTTTTCAAAACTCGGGCGCGCTGGAAGAGCTCCTCTCCTCTCAGCTCCCGGAAGGTAAGAGACTGGGCCTCGATCCTCGGGCTCGATTTATAGGCTCTGCTCTCGGCGTTCTGCCCACAGGTCTGCTCTGCTCCCGGAAGGTGAATAACAGATGCATTTAAGAGGAAGCTAGATAAGAACATAAAGGAGAAAGCAATAGAAGAATATGCTGAGAGCGTTAGATGTAATAGGGTGGGAGAAAGCTCGTGTGGAACAGAAGCACGAGGTATAGAGCAATTGGGCCGAATGGCTTGATCCTGAGCGTAAATTTCATGTAAAAATATTGTCGCCCCAATGGTTTATTTGATAATGTGTGGAATGGATGAACACAAACCAGGAAGGCCAGTAGTCCTGGTATTCTCTCCCTTAAACATTCTGCCTCTCGCTCTCCATCTCTTTTCTGATTACGACTCTGTGAAACACTTTGGGAAGATTTCCTGTTTTAGAGATGCTGCATGAATACATGGCTCAGTTGTCTTAAATTAACTTGCTGAGTTAGCAGGCGTTTGGCAGGATGGGCTGAACCATGCTTCAAACACCACTCTAAAGGATCTTTGGGGGGGAAAAAAGACAATTATTCCTGCTGTTATCTGAGACTGGGAGAAACTAGAGACTACCATGAATCTATTACATTCTCAGCAGGTCAAACAGCATCTGTGGCACGAGAAATAGTTAATATTTTGTGCTTTCATCAGAACTGGAAACAGTTAGAGATGCTTAAAACCTGTTGCAGATATAACGGGAGGGAAAGAACAAAAGGGAAGGTCTGTGATGGGGTGATAGACAGGAGAGATTAAATAACAAAAGGGATGATTGTGCAAGACAAAAGGAGGTCATAATGGAACATGTAAAGAAACAAAAGATTTATCTAGAGGAGGTGTAAATGGAAATAGCAGAATCATCACCAGTAGCTGCTGTCTGAAAAAGTGACAGCAGTTGTTCTGATCTGAAATTGTTGAACTCCATGTTGAGTCTGGAAGGCTGTAAAGTGCCTAATCGAAAGACGAAGTGCTGTTCCTCATGCTTATGTTGAGCATCATTGAAACAGTGTAGGAGGCTGAGGGCTGAGAGGTTAGAGTGGGAGTGAGCGAAAAATTAAAATGACAAAACAAAATCTATCAAATTCATCCACACACTCTGTACCCCAACTACTGACTTCATCCCTCTCTTTGGCAGCTGTCTGAGGCTGATCCCACAAGCTTGGTGCTGTACTTGACTCAGGTGAACTTACAGCCATGTAACTGAGCCATCTCAGACGACTTATTTCTGTCCCCATAACCTCATCCAACTCTGCCCCTGCCTCAGCTCATCTGCTATTGAACTGTGCATCCATTCCTTTGTCTTCAGCTGCCAAGGCCTGGCCCACTGGAATTCCCTCCCTAAACCACTCTGCCACTCCACCTCTCTTTCTTCCTCTAAGATATTCTAAAAAGCTTACGTCTTTGACCAAGCTTTGTCATAATATCTCCTTATGTGGCTTGGCGTCAAATTTTTATCGTGCTCCTGTGAAGAGCCTTTGGATGTTTCACTACATTAAAAGCACTATATAAATGCAAGTTGTTGTGGCCATGAAAATTTCGGTTGAAATTTGACCTTTCTGTAACTTTTCCTCCTGTCCTGGGGCAACCCCGCGACCTTCGCGCCAGGACCGCCCTGCAACCTCAGGGCTTCGACCTCAGGGCCCCAGAGGACAGCAGATCTGTGGATTTGGGTGATAATTAAATTAATCAATTGCACCCAGTCTGCCACATATTCTCATTGTTTTCTTTACCTTCATACCATTCTCGTGTTACTTTCAATTAATATAAAAACTAGAAATACACAGCACCTGGTTCCTCCCCCGGCAACTCCTCCAGCACAGAAACAGGCCTTTCGGCCCAACTGCCCCCTGCCAGTGTTTATGCTTCATTTGTGCTTCTCTCAGCCTATCAGCATATTTCTTCTTTTCCTTTCTCATGTGTTTATCCAACTTTCTCTGAAATACACCTCAACCACTACCTGTGGTAGTGAGTTCCACATTCTCACCACTCTCTGGATAAAAAAATTTCCCCTGAATTCCCTGTTGGATTTATTTGTGACTATCTTCATGTTATAGAGTCATTTATGGCACAGAAGGAGGCCATTCAGCCCATCGTGTCCATGCCAGCTAATTAACCTCCAGCTACAGTCTGACTTGTTTCTGGTTTCGATTGCTCACTTTCCCGTTTCAAACTTTTCCCTCAGATCAGGCTTCCATCTGGTGACTCACTCCGGGAACGATTCCGGGAGGATGACACACTGCAGAGTGTAAAGGACTACGTCAAACGGCAATGCCCTGAGCTCCAGACCATTACTCTCCTTCAGAGTTTCCCAAAGAGGCATTTCATGGACACTGACCTGGGCAGCACATTGGGAACTTTGGGATTGAGTCCCAACGCCACGCTGTGTGTACGGGACGAGCAGCGGAGAGCCTCGTCCCCGCTGGGCCTGCCACCAGGTGCCTACATGCTGACAGCAGCCAGTGTACCCATCGAGGAAATCCCAGCGGATGGCGGTGTGCTGGAGCGGCCCAAGGCTGAGCGCCACTTGCGATCAAGGCCTCCCAGTCAGCGTTCCTGGGGCCGAGGGGAAGCACTGGGGTACAGGCAAACAGATGGCGTGGCAGCTCACAAGATGGAGGAACCACGAACCGCCCCTGGACGCATGCAGCAACCCGACCTCAGGAATGCTGGGATACCGGCACTAATTGAATATCCATCAAGAGCAACGCACTTCTGGGGTAAGAACGTTACGAGGCTTCGGTGTCTGATGTGTCTAGATACATAACTTAGGGTAAGGTATCGGTCAATAGAGATGCAGACATTTAAGGGGATATTTCAGAATACACAGAATAGATACATTCCAACGAGAAAGAACAATTCCAAGTGGAGGACTCACCATCCATGGTTAACTAAAAGAGTTAAAGATGGTATCAACCTTAAAAGAAAAAGCATATATTTGTGCAACGATGGGTGGCAGGTCCGAAGATTGGACAGACTATAGAAAAACAGCAAAGAAAGAGTACAAAAGCTGGTGAGAAATATGAAAGCAGATAGGAGTTTCTATAGATATTTATAAAAGAAAAGTTAACAAAGTGGGCGTTGGCCCTATAGAAAGTGAGTCTGGGGAATTGATAAGGGAAAATAGGCTGATGGCAGATGAATTTGAACAGGTATTTTGCATCGGACTTCACCATAGAGGATACTAGTAACGTCCCAAATAGATGTAAATCAGGAAATGGAAGGGAGGGGGGAACTCAAGAAAATTACAATCACCAGGGAAGTGGTACTGAACAAATTGTTGGAGCTGCAGGCTGACAAGTCGCCGGTTCCTGATGGGCTTCATCCTAGGGTCTTAAAAGAAGTGGCTAGTGAGATAGTTGATGCATTGGTTTTGATTTTCCAAAATTCCCTAGATTCAGGAAAAGTTCCATTAGATTGGAAAATAGTGAATGTAATTCCTTTATTCAAAAAGGGAGGATGACAGAAAACAGGAAACTACAGACCAGTTAGCTTAACATCTGTCATATGGAAAATGTTAGAAACGATTATTAAAGACGTCATAGCAGGGCACTTAGAAAAATTCAAGGTAATCAGGCAGAGTCAACATGGTTTTGTGAAAGGGAAATCACGCTGACCAACTTATTGGAGTTCTTTGAAGAGGTAACATGTGCTGTGGATAAAGGGGAACCGGCGGATGTACTGTACTTAGATTTCCAGAAGGCATTTGATAAGGTGCCACATTAAAGGTTATTGCGGAAAATAAAAGATCATCGTGTAGGGGGTAACATTATGGCATGAATAGAAGATTGGCTAGCTAACAGGAAACAGAGTAGGCAAGATGTAACGAGTGGTGTGCCGCAGGAATCAACTTTTTACAGTTTATGTAAATGACTTGGATGAAGGGACAGAAGATATGGTTGCTAAATTTGCTGATGACACAAAGATAGATAGGAAAGTAAGTTGTGGAGAGGACGTATGGAGGCTACAAAGGGACATAGATAGGTTAAGTGAATGGGCAAAGATCTGGCAAATGGAGTATATTGTGGGAAAGTGGGAAATTGTCCACTTTGGCAGGAAGAATAAAGAATAAAAAAGAAGCATATTATCTAAATGGTGAAAGATTGCAGAGCCCTGAGATGCAGAGGGATCTGGGTGTCCTAGTGCGTGAATCGCAAAAGGTTAGTATGCAGGTACAGCAAGTAATTAGGAAAGCTAATAAAATGTTATCATTTATTGCGAGTGGAATTGAATACAAAAGTTATGCTTCAGTTGTACAGGGCATTGATGAGACAATATCTGGAGTACTGTGTACAGTATTGGTCTCCTTATTTGAGAAAGGACGTTGGTGTTGAAGGTGTTGGAAGCCGTTCAAAGAAGGTTTACTCTAATCGAATACCTGGAATGGGTGGGTTGTCTTATGAGGAAATGTTGAACAGGCTAGGCTTGTAACCGCTGGAAGAAGTTCTGCTGTTCTCTCCGACGGGATTTCCGTTTGTCTCTTTTACTTGTTCACCTTCATTGCTTTCTATTTCCCTCCTGGTGTTTGATAAAGTGTCACATCTCTTTCCTTAGTGACTGTCACCTGCTCCTACTTATTCCACGTGGATTCCAACTGAAGTTTCATCCTTCATGTTTAGCATCCACCCAGGATTACAGGTATCTCCGAGAAATACAACGTTCCTTGGACTGCTGGTCTCGCCGCATCCCGAGATCCACACTCAGTACTATGCGCCGCCACATGTGTACACTGAATCTCTCTCTCCAGAAGCACTGCCTCACTTACCTCAAAGCTGTTCTACTGCGCAATTTCATTTCGTCCATCGTCTTATCCGACTTTTTATCTTCCTTTCAGGTGTTAAAGGACGCAAGCTCCAGCAGCTGATGGGGACTAATGCGCCTCCAGATCCTCCTTCTCCTTCACTTCCCTCTGACCCCACCCCTTCTGATCTGACCCCTTGTCGTGTATTCACTATACCCTCTGACCTTCCCCTCTCTGATGCTGAACGTTCTGTACTCAGCAAAGGTCTCAGTTTTACCCCCTTACGCTCCCACCTCAATGAACTTCACGCTCGGCATGACGTTGAGTTCTTCTTCCATCACCTTCGCCTCCGTGCTCACTTCTTTGACCAGGAGTCCTCCCCCTGACCAGCAGACCCATCCACCCACCACCAGCATTTTTCCTTCACCTGGCCCCTTCCCTCTGGCCTCTTACCCGCTCTTTTTCTGCCCCCCTCACTCACTCTAACCTGTCTCCCTCTGAACTTGCTGCACTCCGTTCTCTCAGGTCTAATCCAGACATTATCATCATACCTGCAGACAACGGTGGTGCTGTTGTTGTCTGGCATCCCGACCTCTACCTTGCAGAGCCTCAGCGTCAACTCTCAGACACTTTTTCCTACCTCCCCCTGGACCATGACCCCCCCCCCAACAAACATCAAGCTACTGTCTACAGTACTGTCACTGACCTCCTCTCCTCTGGAGATCTTCCCTCTACAGCTTCCAACCTCATAGTCCCGCAACCCCGGACAGCCCGCTTCTACCTCCTTCCCAAGATCCACTAACAGGACCATCCCGGCAGACCCATTGTGTCAGCCTGTTCCTGCCCCACTGAACTTATTTCTTCCAATCTTGACTACCTTTTCTCCCCTGGTGCAGTCTCTTCCCACCTACATCCGTGACTCTTCTGACACCCTACGTCATTTTGACAATTTCCAGTTTCCTGGCCCTAACCACCACCTCTTCACTATGGACGTCCAATCTCTCTCTCTACACTTCCATCCCCCACCAGGACGGTTTGAGGGCTCTCCACTTCTTCCTTGAACAGAGGTCCAACCAGTCCCCATCCACCACCACCCTCCTTTGCCTGGCTGAACCTGTTCTCACATGAACAACTTCTCCTTCAGCTCCACTCACTTCCTTCAAGTAAAAGGTGTTGCTATGGGTACCCGCATGGGTCCTAGTTATGCCTGTCTTTTTGTGGGATATGTCGAACATTCCTTGTTCCAGTCCTACTCAAGCCCCCTCCCCCAACTCTTTTTCCGGTACATTGATGACTGTATCGGTGCCGTTTCCTGCTCCTGCCTCGAACTGGAAAACTTTATCAACTTTGCTTCTAATTTCTACCCTTCTCTCACCTTTACATGGTCCAGCTCTGACACTTCCCTTCCTCGACTTCTCTGTCTCCATCTCTGGTGATAGGCTGTCTACTAATATCCAATATAAGCCCACCAACTCCCATAGCTACCTCGAGTACACTTCCTCACACCCTGCCTCCTGTAAGGACTCCATTCCATTCTCCCATTTTCTCCGTCTCCGATGAATCTGTTCTAATGATTCAACCTTCCACGACAGCGCTTCTGATATGTCTTCCTTTTTCCTCAACTGAGGATTCCCCCCCCCACTGTGGTTGACAGGGCCCTCAACCATGTCCAGCCCATTTCCCGCACCTCTACCCTCACCCCTTCCCCTCCCTCCCAGAACCGTGGCAGGGTTCCCCTTGTCCTCACTTTCCACCCCACCCGCCTCCACCTCCAAATGATCATCCTCTGCCATTTTCGCCACGTCCAGCGTGATGCCACTACCAGTCGCATCTTCTCCTCCCCTCCCCGTCAGCATTCTGAAGGGATCATTCCCTCCTCGACGCCCTGGTCCACTCCTCCATTACCCCGAACACCTCGTCCCCTTCCCACAGCACCTTCCCATGCAATCGCAGGAGGTGTAATACCTGCCCATTTACCTCCTCTCTCCTCACTATCCAAGGCCCCAAACACTCCTTTCAGCTGAAGCAGCGATTTACTTGTACTTCTTTCAATTTAGTGTACTGTATTTGCTGCTCACAGTGTGGTCTCCTTTACACTGGGGAGACCAAACGCAGACTGGGTGACCGCTTTGCGGAACACCTCCACTCAGTCCAAAATCATGACCCTGAGCTTCCGGTTGCTGACCATTTCAACATCACCGCACCCCCCTGCTCTCCTGCTCACATCTCTGTCCTGGGATTGCTGCAGTGTTCCAGTGACCATCAACGCAAGCTCAAGGAACAGCATCTCATTAACTGATTAGGCACACTACAGCCTGCCGGACTGAACAATGAGTTCAATAATTTCAGACCATGACGGGTCCCCCTTTTTATTTTTAGTTAATTTTTCTTTTTTATTTGTTTATTTGACTTTAGCTTGTTTCATCATTCATTATTTTACCATGCGCCTACCCACTGTTTCTCTTCATGTTTGTGCTTTGGGCCAGAGCTGTCAATTAACACTAACATAATATAAAATAAAAAGAAGAAATGCTGGAAATACTCAGCAGGTCAGGCAGCATCTGTGGAGAGAGAAGAGATGTCTGCCAGTTCTGATGAAAGGTCACGGAACTGAAACGTTAACTCTGCTTCTCTCTCCACAGATGCTGCCAGACCTGCTGCCTATTTCCAGCATTTCTTGTTTTTATTTCAGATTTCCAGCATCTGCAGTACTTTGCTTTTATATTCTTGTATCTGCTGGAGTTTAGAAGAGTAAGAGGGGACATGATGGAAACATGATGGATCCTGAAGGGTATTGACAGGGTGGAGGTGGAAAGGATGTTTCCCCCTGTGGGAGAATCTACAACAAGGAGTCACTATTTAAAAATAAGGGGTCACCCATTTAAGACAGAGATGAGGAGGAATCTTTTCTCAGAGGGTCGTGAGTCTTTGGAATTCTCTTCCACAAAAGGCAGTGGAAGCTGAGTCTTTGAATATTTTTAAGGCAGAGGTCGATAGATTCTTGATAAGCAAGGGAGTGAAAGGTTATTTGGGGTACGTGGAATGTGGAGTTGAGGTTACAATCAGATCAGCCATGATCTTGCTGAATGGCGGAGCATCTCAAGGGGCCGCGTGAACTACTCCTGCTCCTAATTCGTATGTTTGTATGATCAGCTGCTCTAGGGAAAATGTGAGAGCACTGCCCTCAGCTTATTGTAACCATTATAATTGCGGCATCTTCAAATTCTGCATGCAGCATGGTTAGTGCGAAGGAGTGCAACCAATTCTCGGTGACAAACACACCATTAGATTCAGAGTAAAGCTTCCTTTACGCTGTCCACATCAAACACTCCCAAAACAGGTAGAGCACAAAGTTAGATACAGAGTAAAGCTCCCTGTACACTGTCCCCATCAAACACTCCCAGGACAGGTACAGTACGGGGGTTAGTTACAGAGCAAAGCTCCCTCTACACTGTCCCCATCAAACACTCAAGGATAGGTACAGCACGGGGTTAGATACAGAGTAATGCTCCGTCTACACTGTCCCCATCAAACACTCCCAGGACAGGTACAGCACATGGTTAGATACAGAGTAATGCTCCCTATACACTGTCCCCATCAAGCACTTCCAGGACAGGTACAGCGCTGAGTTAGAAACAGAGGAAACATAGCAACATAGAAAGTAGGAGTAGGCCATTTGGCCCCTCAAGCCTGCTCCACCATTCATTATGATCATGGCTGATCATCCAACTCAGTAGCCTGTTCCCGCTTTCCCCCCATACCCTTTGATCCCTTTAGACCCAAGAGCTATATCTAACTCCTTCTTGAAAACATACAATGTTTTGGCCCTCTACACCGTCTCAAAATATGCCTTGATGATCCTCAGAGGAATATTCACACTTCATGACATTTCCAAAAAAAAAGAAAAAATAACGGGGCTAGATAGAATAAAGCTCCCTCTACACTGTCCCCATCAAACACTCCCAGGGCAGGTACAACACTGGTTTAGATACAGAGTAAAGCTCCCTCTACACTGACCCATCAAACACTCCCAGGACAGGTACAACACTGATTTAGATACAGAGTAAAGCTCCCTCTACACTGACCCATCAAACACTCCCAGGACAGGTACAACACTGGTTTAGATACAGAGTAAAGCTCCCTCTACACTGTCCCATCAAACACTCCCAGGGCAGGTACAACACTGGTTTAGATACAGAGTAAAG
The DNA here is from genome assembly GCF_036365525.1 of Heterodontus francisci. Lineage (NCBI taxonomy): Eukaryota > Metazoa > Chordata > Chondrichthyes > Heterodontiformes > Heterodontidae > Heterodontus > Heterodontus francisci. Next base: position 8,223,556 of record NC_090375.1, on the reverse strand, counting down.
CTCCCTCTACACTGACCCATCAAACACTCCCAGGACAGGTACAACACTGGTTTAGATACAGAGTAAAGCTCCCTCTACACTGACCCATCAAACACTCCCAGGACAGGTACAACACTGGTTTAGATACAGAGTAAAGCTCCCTCTACACTGACCCATCAAACACTCCCAGGACAGGTACAACACTGGTTTAGATACAGAGTAAAGCTCCCTCTACACTGACCCATCAAACACTCCCAGGACAGGTACAACACTGGTTTAGATACAGAGTAAAGCTCCCTCTACACTGACCCATCAAACACTCCCAGGACAGGTACAACACTGATTTAGATACAGAGTAAAGCTCCCTCTACACTGACCCATCAAACACTCCCAGGACAGGTACAACACTGGTTTAGATACAGAGTAAAGCTCCCTCTACACTGACCCATCAAACACTCCCAGGACAGGTACAACACTGGTTTAGATACAGAGTAAAGCTCCCTCTACAATGACCCATCAAACAATTCCAGGACAGGTACAACACGGGGTTAGATACAGAGTAAAGCTCCCTCTACACTGACCCATCAAATAATTCCAGGACAGGGACAACACGGGGTTAGATACAGAGTAAAGCTCCCTCTACACTGACCCATCAAATAATTCCAGGACAGGTACAACACGGGGTTAGATACAGAGTAAAGCTCCCTCTACACTGACCCATCAAATAATTCCAGGACAGGTACAACACGGGGTTAGATACAGAGTAAAGCTCCCTCTACACTGACCCATCAAATAATTCCAGGACAGGGACAACACGCGTTTAGATACAGAGTAAAGCTCCCTCTACACTTTCCCCATCAAACACTTCCAGGACAGGTACAACACTGGTTTAGATACAGAGTAAAGCTCCCTCTACAATGACCCATCAAACAATTCCAGGACAGGTACAACACGGGGTTAGATACAGAGTAAAGCTCCCTCTACACTGACCCATCAAACACTCCCAGGACAGGTACAACACTGGTTTAGATACAGAGTAAAGCTCCCTCTACAATGACCCATCAAACAATTCCAGGACAGGTACAACACGGGGTTAGATACAGAGTAAAGCTCCCTCTACACTGACCCATCAAATAATTCCAGGACAGGTACAACACTGGTTTAGATACAGAGTAAAGCTCCCTCTACACTGACCCATCAAATAATTCCAGGACAGGGACAACACGCGTTTAGATACAGAGTAAAGCTCCCTCTACACTTTCCCCATCAAACACTTCCAGGACAGGTACAACACTGGTTTAGATACAGAGTAAAGCTCCCTCTACAATGACCCATCAAACAATTCCAGGACAGGTACAACACGGGGTTAGATACAGAGTAAAGCTCCCTCTACACTGACCCATCAAACACTCCCAGGACAGGTACAACACTGGTTTAGATACAGAGTAAAGCTCCCTCTACACTGACCCATCAAACACTCCCAGGACAGGTACAACACTGGTTTAGATACAGAGTAAAGCTCCCTCTACAATGACCCATCAAACAGTTCCAGGACAGGTACAACACGGGGTTAGATACAGAGTAAAGCTCCCTCTACACTGACCCATCAAATAATTCCAGGACAGGGACAACACGGGGTTAGATACAGAGTAAAGCTCCCTCTACAATGACCCATCAAACAGTTCCAGGACAGGTACAACACGGGGTTAGATACAGAGTAAAGCTCCCTCTACACTGACCCATCAAATAATTCCAGGACAGGGACAACACGCGTTTAGATACAGAGTAAAGCTCCCTCTACAATGACCCATCAAATAATTCCAGGACAGGGACAACACGCGTTTAGATACAGAGTAAAGCTCCCTCTACACTGACCCATCAAATAATTCCAGGACAGGGACAACACGCGTTTAGATACAGAGTAAAGCTCCCTCTACAATGACCCATCAAACAATTCCAGGACAGGTACAACACTGGGTTAGATACAGAGTAAAGCTCCCTCTACACTGTCCCCATCAAACACTTCCAGGACAGGTACAACACGGGGTTAGATACAGAGTAAAGCTCCCTCTACACTGACCCATCAAATAATTCCAGGACAGGGACAACACGCGTTTAGATACAGAGTAAATCTCCCTCTACACTGTCCCCATCAAACACTCCCAGGACAGGAACAACACGAGTTTAGATACAGATTAAACTCCCCCTACGCTGTCCCTTTAAATGCCGCATCCTCATAAAAATGCCCTCCTTGCTGAAACAATGCAGTGTGGAATGCCCTCATCACCAAATGAGTGAGACTGGCAGCTTTTTATATTGAGGCCCATTCCCAACACATGGCAGGGATAGGTGAGTTCAGACAGAAGAGCCTTGGAATCCAGCTGAGATGATGGGATCAAAGTGAGCTCTGTGTCTGAACCCAGTTGCTGGTCCATGAAGTATTGAGCTCTTTACCCTAAGTTCGGCTAATGCAGTGATGTTTGTGTTTCTGTGCAGGTCGGGGACAGAAGCTGTCGGCAGCTGAGCAGGGAGAGTTGCCAAATGCCATCGAAGGGGAGTCCGATCAGAATGTCAGAGAAGTCGAAGAGGAGAATCTCATTCGAGAGGATCAGCTCATTCCACCTGGTCAGTAAACCTGAAGGGAGTTGGAGTGATAGTGACCCCTAGGTTCCTGATACTTGGGCAGGTTACCAGAGTGTCAAGTAGGAGGCAGATACAATTTAATGGGGAAAAGCATGATAGTACATTTTGGGGGGAAAAGAGAGGAGGAAACATAGATCTTTAGAGGCCTGAATGTAGCTGGAGAGGGCAAAGAAGAAGGGGCATATGGTTTCAGGTTTTATACACAAACTGAATAAAATTAAATTTCAAGATCTGAGCTTCACTGGCAAGGCCAGTATTTATTGCCCGTTTCTAGTTGCCCTGAGAAGGTTGTGTTGTGCCTTCTTTGACTAAGTTTTTGGTACTCTGAGTGCCTTGCTGGGCTATGTCAGGGGACAGTTAAGGGGCAACTACATTGGTATAGGACTGGAGTCACGTATAGGCCCAGACGAACTAAGGATGGCAGCTTTCCTTCCCTAAAGGCAATTAGTGGAAGAGTTGGGTTTTTACAGCAATCCTACAGCTTCATGCTCATTTGTACTGATCCCAGCTTTTTATTTCCAGATTTTATTTTGAATTGAATTCCGATTCTCTAACTTGCCTTGGTGGGATTTGAACTTGCATTCTTTGGATTACTAGTCTAGAAATATACCTACTACATGAAGTAGCTCGGAGATACAAAAGCAAGGATGCAAACTCATCTAATTCTGGCTTTTTGAGCATTCACAGCTTTAATTGTTTCACCATTGGTGGCCGTGCCTTCAGCTGCCCGAGCCCTAAGCTCTGGAATTTCCTCCTTAAACCTTTCGACCTCTCTCTCTTCCTGAAAGATGCTCCTTAAAACCTCTCTTTGACCAAGCATTTGGTTTGGGTCAGGTGGTGAATGTGACACTATGACTCCCCACTACCTTCCCCCCCCCCCCCCCCCCCCAAAAAAAAAACCATGGGATTTCGGCCCTCGTGTGTTTTAATTTGAGGGTTCATCGAGTCAGCAGCACAGAAACAGGTCATTTGGCTTAACTGGTCAATGCTGGTGGTAATGCTCTACATGAGCCTCCTCCCACTCCTCTTCATCTCACCCTATCACCATATCCTCCTTTTCCTTTCTCACGTGTTTATCCAGCTTCCTCTTAAATACTATTCACCTCAACCACTCCATGTGGTAGTGAGTTCCACATTCTCACCACTCTCTGGGTAAAAGGGTTTCTCCTGAATTTTCTATTGGATTTATTAGTGACTGTGTCTTATTTTTATAGCCCCTAGTTCTGGTCTCCCCTACAAGTGGAAACATCTCTATGTCAACCCAATCAACCCTTTTATAAAAATAAAAATCTCTATCAGGACAACCCTCAGTCTTCACTTTTCTAGAGAGAAGACCCCCAGCCTGTTCAATCTTTCCTGATAGTTATAATCTCTCAGTTCTGGTATCTTCCATGTAAATCTTGCACATTCTCCAGTGCCTCGATATCCATTGTATAATTTGGACGCCAGAATGGTGCACAGAGCTCCAAATGTGCTCTACCAGACACAACTAACATTTTCAACTTGTTTTCTAGCCTTTGACCCAGAAGTGATCTTTCGCCAAAACGGAAACCGAATCAGAAGTGGATTTGAACCCCGCTACCATTGGCCCAATCAGGGCAACCGTCTCAGGTGGGTGCAAGCAGCCAATCAGTGGGTTCCTCTTTAATCAACAACAACTTGCATTTATATAGTGCCTTTAATGTTGTAAAAATGTCCCAAGGCACTTCACAGCGACATTCTCAAACATGTTGACATTGTTCAGTGCACATGGCACAGTGTTTCAGGTAAAAGACATATAGCCAGCAGGGCAAAGAAACTTTCACTCGATCAGTCTACGAGGGCACACAATTTGACAGGGCCACTGCTGGCTGACATACCTCTTAGTCTTCAACATGTGTGCCCACGATCCATTACAGCATGGAACAGTGTAGAGGGAGCTTTACTCTGTATCTAACCCTGTGCTGTACCTGTCCTGGGAGTGTTTGATGGGGACAGTGTAGAGGGAGCTTTACTCTGTATCTAACCCTGTGCTGTACCTGTCCTGGGAGTGTTTGATGGGACAGTGTAGAGGGAGTTTACTCTAACCCTTTTTTTTGTTATTTGTCAAGGGGACCTTTGTTCCTCAGGCCCCCCCCTTATATACATTTTATGACATAACTTTATTAAAGTAGAATAAATAAAACAAAACTCAAATTAAAATGCCATTCTCGACATCGATGATGCACTCCAGCCTCTGTGGTGCCCACCGGTCACGGAAGGCCTCAAGCATACCGGTGGACACCACATGTTTCTTCTCCAGGGACACCTGGGTGCGAATGTAACCTTGGAAGAAGGCAGGCAATAAGGGTGGACGGACCCCCCGATGGCCCATAGCCTGGTCCTGTGAATTGCCAACATGGCCAGGCCCAGGAGCAGACCGAAGAGCAGATTCTCCTCCCGGCCCACGCTCCTCCACACTGGGTGCCCAAAGGTCAGGAGCGTGGGGCTGAAGTAAAGGCCTGCTCAGGTTGGGAAGAAGAACTCGACCCGAACCCGACCGAGCCGCAGCGGACCCGAGCCTGACCCGGCCCGAGTCCCTCCAATTTCGCCCCCGACCCGACCATCCCTTTACTTACATTCCGACTGGGCAGCTCCACGAAGCTGCAGCGCATGTGTGATGATGTCATTGTGATCTGCGCAGACTCCGTTTTGTCCCGGACTCCCAGCTAAGCTAAGTTTTTTTTTATTTTTAATACTTACCAGCAGAGCACTTACCGTGTGTGTCCGGCCGGAGCACGACCCAGACTCGACCCGACCCGAGCCTGAAAGCCGGACCTGGAAGAGGGGCCCCACCCGACCCAAATCTGACACATGTCGTCGGGTTCAGGTCGGGTAGCAGGTCTTTAGGCTGAAGTGCAGCCAAAACTTGAGGAGCAGCCCCCTTAAATACCCAGAGGGCTTGTAAACTCGCACGCTCCATATAAACAGGGAAAACGGTCTCGTCGAGGCTGCAGAAATTACAGGCGGCCTGGGAGTCCGTGAACCTGCTTAAAAGTCTATTGCACGGGACTGCCCTAGAACTAGAACATTACAGCGCAGTACAGGCCCTTCGGCCCTCGATGTTGCGCCGACCTGTGAAACCGTCTGACCTACACTATTCCATTTTCATCCATATGTCTATCCAATGACCACTTAAATGCCCTTAAAGTTGGCGAGTCTACTACTGCTGCAGGCAGGGCGTTCCACGCCCCTACTACTCTCTGAGTAAAGAAACTACCTCTGACATCTGTCCTATATCTATCACCCCTCAACTTAAAGCTATGTCCCCTCGTGTTTGCCATCACCATCCGAGGAAAAAGACTCTCACTATCCACCCTATCTAACCCTCTGATTATCTTATATGTCTCTATTAAGTCACCTCTCCTCCTCCTCCTCTCCAACGAAAGCAAACTCAAGTCCATCAGCCTTTCCTCGTAAGACCTTGCCTCCATACCAGGCAACATCCTAGTAAATCTCCTCTGCATCCTTTCCAAAGCTTCCACATCCTTCCTGTAATGCGGTGACCAGAACTGCACGCAATACTCCAGGTGCGGTCTCACCAGAGTTTTGTACAGCTGCAGCATGACCTCGTGGCTCCGAAACTCGATCCCCCTACTAATAAAAGCTAACACACCATATGCCTTCTTAACAGCCCTATTAACCTGGGTAGCAACCTTCAGGGATCTATGTACCTGGACACCAAGATCTCTCTGTTCATCTACACTACCAAGAATCTTCCCATTAGCCCAGTACTCTGCATTCCTGTTACTCCTTCCAAAGTGAATCACCTTGCACTTTTCCGCATTAAACTCCATTTGCCATCTCTCAGCCCAGCTCTGCAGCCTATCTATGTCCCTCTGTACCCTACAACATCCTTCGGCACTATCCACAACTCCACCGACCTTAGTGTCATCCGCAAATTTACTAACCCACCCTTCTACACCCTCTTCCAGGTCATTTATAAAAATGACAAACAGTAGTGGCCCCAAAACAGATCCTTGCGGTACACCACTAGTAACTAAACTCCAGGATGAACATTTGCCATCAACCACCACCCTCTGTCTTCTTTCAGCTAGCCAATTTCTGATCCAAAGCTCTAAATCACCTTCAACCCCATACTTCCGTATTTTCTGCAGTAGCCTACCGTGGGGAACCTTATCAAACGCCTTACTGAAATCCATATACACCACATCCACTGCTTTACCCTCATCCACCTGTTTGGTCACCTTCTCGAAAAACTCAATAAGGTTTGTGAGGCACGACCTACCAGTCACAAAACCGTGCTGACTATCGCTAATGAATTTATTCTTTTCAAGATGATTATAAATCCTGTCTCTTATAACCTTTTCCAACATTTTACCCACAACCGAAGTAAGGCTCACAGGTCTATAATTACCAGGGCTGTCTCTACTCCCCTTCTTGAACAAGGGGACAACATTTGCTATCCTCCAGTCTTCCGGCACTATTCCTGTCGACAATGACGACATAAAGATCAAGGACAAAGGCTCTGCAATCTCCTCCCTGGCTTACCAGAGAATCCTAGGATAAATCCCATCTGGCCCAGGGGACTTCTCTATTTTCACACTTTCCAAAATTGCTAACACCTCCTCCTTGTGAACCTCAATCCCATCTAGCCCAGTAGCCTGAATCTCAGTATTCTCCTGTGCAGCACTCACCACCCGGGGTCCCTGATATAAAGGGGGAGGACTCCCGTCTAGAGAGATCTCCACCGGAGTTTCCCCTCGCTGCCAGACGGCAACACGGAACCCCATGGCGTGTCCGGGCAGCTGACTAGGGCAAGGAAGTGTAGAGCGTGCAGGAGCAGCCCGCACAGGAAGCCCCTCCGTGCCATGTGGAATGGCGTGGATGGCATTTCCGAGAGGTGGCTCCGGTTGTGTGGGACCGGCTTCCGATGAGGGTTTTGGGGCCTGGGTCCGATGAGCAGTTCCGGCCGAATGGGGGGTCAACTCGGCCGGGTGCGTGGAGCGCTTCCGAGCAATGAGGGGCGTCCCAGGGACCTCGGCTACTCCTCCGCCCGTCGGCCCGTCTCCAGAGACGGCTGCCTCGACAGCCAAGGTGCTCTCCTCCGCTGGCAGGGGTGCACCCTGACAGCAGACAACCATGTTCCAGATTCTGAATAGATCCTGGTAAAAGACAGGCAACTACCACAGAGAGGCGCGGCTAAGATTCTCTGCTGGGAGTTGCGTGTCGTCTTGAAGGCAGTGCTCCTGGCGGAATAAATACATTGCCAGTGCACACTGTCTGGGAGGATGTTGGACATACAGGTATCTCTGCAGGGTCCGAAGGCAGAGAGTCGCAGCCTGGGTGTGGATGCATGCCAGCTTTTGGCTGTCCTCCTCAATCGGGAGACTCAGGACCGTTGCAGAGACCCAGTGTTTCCTCTCCCCCCAGAAGAAATCGATGAGCTTCTTCTGGGATCTTTGTGGCAAATGCAGGGGTGGGGGCCAAAGTGACCAACCGGTACCACAGCATCGAGGCCACCAGTTGGTTTACGACCAGCACTTGGCCCCTGTAGGAAAGCACTCAGAGCAGTCCTGTCCAGTGCCCCAGCCGAGTGGTGACTTTCATCTCCAACTCCTGCCAGTTTAAGAACGTACGAATTAGGAGCAGGAGTAGGCCCCTTGGCCCCTCGAGCCTGCTCCGCCATTCAATAAGTTCACGGCTGAACTGATTACTCCAGATTTCCACCTACCCCTAATACACTTTCACCGCCTTGCTTATCAAGCATCTATCTACCTCTGCCTTAATAATATTCAAAGACTCTGCTTCCACCACCTTTTGAGGAAGAGAATTCCAAAGTCTCACGACCCTCAGAGAAAAAATTTCTCCTCATCTCTGTCCTCAATGGGCCACCCCTTATTTTTAAACAGTGAGCCAGGCTTCCTCAGCGGGGCTAAGGTGGACTCCCACCCGCCAGAACCAGGAGTCCAGAACATTTCTCCCAATTGATCCTCGTGGAGGATGTGGCAGAAAAGGTTTGCTGGCACTCGTGCATCCTCCGCAAGTTAACGGGATCTGTGACCGCGGGGAACACATCATCGGCATAAGCCAAGGGGACGATCTGCATGTTCGGCCCATGCAGAGCCAAACATGTCAACCTCTTGCGAAGAAGGCACAGGAATGGCTCCATGCAGATGGTATATAATTGACTGGACATGGACTGGACTGGACCCTGACGCTCTCCACTCCAAAAGTGAAGGGGTGCTGTCAAGGACCCGTTACCTTTAACACTGTGGCAGCGTACAGAAGTCTGAGCTGGGCCCGGCCCGAGTCTGCAAAGGTATTTGTGATCCACCCTGTCGGACGCCTTCTCCTGATCGAGGGAAAGGCGACCGACAGACTAGTTCTCTGGGAAAGATGGATCAGGTCCCAGACCAGGTGGATGTTGTCCTGGATGGACCGGCCCGGGACCGTGTAGGACTGGTCGGGGTGGATCATGTGGGCCAGCACGGAGCGCAGGCAGGTAGACATAGCCTGGGCAAAGAGCTTATAATCCGTGCTGAGAAGGGAGACAGGATGCCAGTTTCTTAAGTAAGCGGAGATGACCGCTCTTCGACAACAGGACGATGACCACCCTGCGCCACGAGAGGGGCATCTCCCCGGTCGCCAGGCTTTCCCCCAGGACCCGCGCTTAATTGCCCCCCCAGAACGCCCAGAGGAACTCCACGGTCAGCCTGTCCAGTCCCAGGGATTTGTCCCTTGAGAGCTGGTGAAGGGCGCTGGTCAGTTCCGCCAATGTGAGTGGAGCCTCCAATTCTTTGGCAGGTCCTCCCACAAAACTTTGCGCATGTCCTCGCCGGACGGATCCGGAGAGAACAACGTGCGTAAAAGTATGGACCAAAAGGCCCATTCCTTCCGGATCCATGATTGAGGATCCTTCGTCAGCTAGCAGCTGAACGAGCTGCTTGCAGACCCGCGCCGTTTTTCCAGCGAGTAGAAGGGTGAGGCGTGATCAAAATATTTCAGGATCTGGATCCATGACCTCAGGTATGCGCTGCAGGTCCCTCAGCGCGCCCTTCTTCTCTTTGTACGCCTGCCACAGGGCCAGGTCCGCGACAGCCTGACCAAGACGAGACTCCAAGTCGAGCACCTCCCTCTCTAAGCGCCCGAGCTCGGCTTCCCGCCTCTTGGTCGACCCCTTCGTGTACTCCTGACAGAAGACATGGATGTGAGTCTTGCCCACATCCCACCATAGCCTCAAGGAGGGGAAGCCCCCTGCTTCCTTCTCCAGTCAGCCCAGAATCGAGGGAACGAGTCCCGGAGTTGCTCGTCCTCCAGCAGCCGGTTGTTAAAGTACCAGTACCTGGACCCGCCCGCGTGCGGAGCGGAGTGAACTCTGCCCACACCAGGTGATGGTCCGAGCACGGCACCAGCCCCATGGAGGTCGCTGAGACGCAGAAGACGTACACCTGCGAAATGTATAGGCAGTCGATTCGGGATATTCCTCCTGCAGACTACCAGGAGAAGGCACTGGAGTCAGGATGGAGATTCCGCTAGACATCCACCAAGTCGAGGGAGCTGATCAGTTTCCTCAACTTCTCCATCGATGCTTGGCTGCGCTCAGGACCAGAGCAATCGCTCACCTCGAGGGTAAAGCTAAAAACCCCCTGAGGATGATGCGCTCACTGCTATCGATAGAGCTCAAGAGAGCGGACACTTCTTTAAAGAAGTGCACTTGCAACGCGCCGGGCTTGGGCATGTACACAAAGTGGAGCAGCACGCTACCCAGGTGATTGGCGGGGTGGAGCAAGTGGCCCAGCACAAGCTCTTTGACCCCTAAGGTCTCCGGCTGAAAAGTTGGGGCCAACAAGATAGCTACCCCACTAGAAATAGGGGTGTGGTGACTCATGTAGACCCCACTCTGCCACTCCAGGAACCAGGTGGCTTTGTCTCCTGGAACGGTGTGGGTTTCCTGCAGAAAGCTCACCGCATACCTCCCTTCCCTGAGGACTAAGAGATTGTGAAATCTGCGGAGAAACCCCCTGCTGCCTTTGATGTTGAGGCTGGCTATGGTTATCTTCATGTCAAAAGTACTTAGAAACCCATCACCACACCTCACTGTGAGGAGGGAGTGGAAGTGCACCTGGCCCTCCAACCCCCAGCAACCCATTGAGGAACGCTTTAAACCAGCGACTCTCAACCAGTTCCATGCCCGCGCCCTTCCTCGCCGCCTTGAGGGCAGCACAGGTGGACTAGATGATCAGCGCTGAACTCGACAACCGGCCGAGGGCCACCTGAACTTTATTGCGGAAACCCCTGCATGCCGCGAGGAAGTCCCGGAATTCCGCCGTGAGGATGAGAGGAGGCACGAGGGAGTTTACTGCCTTACTGGCGATGGATTCAAGGTCGTCCTCCGTGCCCCACATCGAGTCCGCATCCTCCTCCAGGACGTCACCGCCAGTGGCTGACACACCGAACACACACTGTGGGTTGGACTTCCCGACCGTGCCAGCTGGTCCCGCCTCCGTCACGATCTCACCCCCAGGATCGATGACGGAGAAATCCTTTCTGGGTTCTTCTGTGGAACTGGAGCCTATGGGCGCCAGCGGTACAGGACTCCCCTCCACCTCCGTCCCCAGGCCAGCGAGCGGCCCAGGGGAACAGTAATTCTCAACTCTGGAAATCCAGCCGGGACCGGAGGCGGAGAGAGGAGGCCATCTCCCACCCCGCCATGCCCACAAACGCAGCAGACGGGGCAGCATTTTCACCCATAACCAGGTCGGGTACATCCTGGTCGGGAGTGGATTTTGGCAGGAGAGGCAACCCTTCGGGGCCTCGCCTCCCCTCCACTTAGAGCACCTGACCCAGTTGCGGATGGGAAGGCTTCTTCACCACAAGCAAGGCTCCACTTGCTCCCTCAGGAGGGGCCACATTTACAGGGGTCTCCCCCTCTCTTCCATCCTGAGGGTTCGGGAGCTCCTGCCCAGACTTTACAGCCTTGATGGTGGTGGTGGCAGGGGGACCCTGGGAACCCGAAGCAGGAGACAGCTCCCCTCCAGCAGATGGGCCTTGCACCTCAGGGCCCTGTGTTACCTCCATGGCGAGGTGCCTTCTCTTTTTCCCACTAGGGTGCGGAGGTTCAGAGACCTCCATGTTATCAGAGGCCTCTGCACTCTCTTTTTGCTTGATTACCCTGGGCCTGAGCCCAGCCCTGTGGCAGGTGAGTTCCCTGGGATCGGATTTTGGGCTGCGCTCAGGCTCTGGTTGTGCCACGGGGTCCAGGGGCAGCGCCTCTCAGTGTTTATTCTTTCTCCACGTCTTCCTTGCACTTGGACGGGCACTCCCCTCCCCACCGGAAGCTGTGAGAACCACGGCCTCTGGAACCGTCTGAACGGTGTCTGTTGGAGGTGTAGGGGGAGTTGGAGGAGGTGCAGCGGTGCCTCCCTGGGCCGCCGAGGTGGAATTGGCAGCTGGGATGTTGGGACAGTTCTTAGGAACGTGCCCCACCCCCTTGCAGGCATGGCACCGTTCCCTGACCGAGGTCCAGAAGACATGGTAGGCCGTGTCCTGAAACTCAACAGTAAATTGGCCCTCCAAGACCTCCTCCCGCGTCAGCTGCTTAAATAGCTTGCGGTGGAAGGAGTACACATGCCGGAGGCTGTTCTCCTGGGACTGGGGAGAACCCTGATCTCACCTCCCCCAGATGGGTGCAGGTGGGGGAGCAGCAGCTCACTGGGAATGAAGAGCGGGACGTTTGACAACATTATCCGCTGTGCGGTGCCTCCCAGAGGGTCCATCGGCAGGAAGGATTCCCCCCACAGTGAGCCCCTTACTCGGCCAGGGACACCGCCCGCTCGGTCTTCAGGAAGAACACAGCCTTCCCATACATCTTGGAGGTTGCCACAATGGCCGAGGGGCCATAGCTCTTCACCCCATGACTGGAAATGATGAGCTTGAATGGTGACAGGGCCACAGAGGCTGAACCGGCACAGATGGACTTGCCATGGGTCAAGAGCTAAACCCCACCCCAATTGTAGGCTTACAGGTTTGAAATAAAGCAAGAAAAAATAAATAAATATATAGTAAGTAATAAGTTAGAGGAGAGGCAGAGGGTATGCTGAAGAGGAGAAGGGAGGCTGGGAGTGATGACTTACTTCACCGAGGTGGTATGACAGACAACAGTTCAATCAAACAGTCTTTCACAAGCTTTTCTGGTCTTCTGATTGGGGGAGGTATCTTCACCTGGGTCAGCCGAAAGTTTCTTCGCCAGGCTGGGCAATTGGGGTGGGGAGGGAGCTTCCTTGTATGTTTAGTGCAACTGCACAGCTTCCTGCAGAATTGTACAGCCCCCACCCCTTCTTCTACTGATCTCTCCCAACAGTCCAAATCAAATTCAAATCTGATGCTTGACACCCACCTCGAAACACAGCCTTATGTTCAAAAAGTATTTTCCTCCTCTAGCAAAATGTTGCAGCTCCCTCCTCAGCTCTCTCTCTGCAGCAACAACTTCTGCAACTGACTGCAGCACTGTCAGCTGTTGCTCGATGCACTTAGGTGTCCCAATTAGGCAGCAGCCAACACGGTGCTGTACTTGTCTTGGGTATGGTTGATGTTGAGGTTGTGTGCCCAAAACGTTAGATATTACATTTCCCATCACAAAATTTCATGTGGGAATAAGTCAGGAATTTCACTTGTCGGCTTTTTCATCAGTCCCGCCGCGCATCGAAATGGCTTGATCTAAAACAGAGACCGACCTCCCGCTCTGTACCCCTCAGATTGGCTGCATTTCTGTGACCGACCACACACCCTCTCCCCCAGACTTGCCCAGTTCCCGTGACTGACCACACAACTGCAATCCATCACCTACTGATGATGTCACTTACCTTTCTGCCACAGGGAGGCTAGAGAGGAGGCAGCCAATCAGGATGGTCGGAGGCAGCAGGACCTGCCCACTGTCGCGGCTCAGGCAGCCATGGAGCGCCTGAACAGAGCAGCAGAGAGCGAGGCCAGCCACTCAACACCGTCCTCTCAGAAGAAGCCGTGCCGGGCCTCGCTGGTGCCTTCGCTGTTCAAGATGGCGACCGGAGGCGCAGTAGCACTGATGACAGGTGTGTGTGAACGCGGTTTGAATGAGTTACCAATTCAGGACAGGTGGCTGCCAGGAGAATGCGACATAGACGTTACAAGACTGTTTGCAAAAATATCCAGGATCCTAGCTTTATAAACAGAGGCATAGAGTGCAAAAGAAAGGAGGTTATCTTAACCCTTCATAAAACACTGTTAGACCTCAGCTGGAGTATTGTGTCCAATTCTGGACACCACACTTCAGGTCTTCAAGAGGGTGCAGAGATGATTTACCGGTACAAGGAATGAGGGACTTCAGTTACGTGGAGGGACTACAGAAGCTGGGATTGTTCTCCTTAGACCAGGGGAGATTTTATAGAATTATTCAAAATCATGAATGGTTATGATAGTTTTCACTGGCAGGAGGGCTAGGATGACTCAGATTGAAGGTGATTGGCATATGAAGTAGAGGTGGGATGAGGACTTCTTTTTTAAACTCAGTGTGTCATTGTGATCTGGAACGCGCTGCCTGAAAGGGCGGTGGAAGCAGATTCAATCGTAACTTTCAAAAGGGAATTGGATAAATACTTGAAATGGAGAAATTTACAGGGACTGGGGAATCAGCACTGGGGAATGGGACTACTTGGATAGCTCTTTCAAAGAGCTGGCACAGACACGATGGACCGAATTGCATCTTTTTATGCAGTTATTAATCTGTGATTCTATTTTATATATTGACCTATCAAACACTCCCAGGACAGGTACAGTACGGGGTTAGATACAGAGTAAAGCTCCCTCGACACTGTCCCCATCAAACACCCCCAGGGCAGATACAGCACGGGGGCTGCTCCTGCACACTCTCCACTTCCTCGCCCTCGTTCACCGGCCGGACACGCCCTGGCGGTCCGCGTTGCCATCTGGCGGCGAGGGGAATCCCCGATGGAGGTCTCTCTACGCGGGAGTCTTCCCCCTTTACATCGGGGACCTGGGGTGGAGGGTGCTGCACTGAGCAGTCCCGTGCAACAGGCTTTTAAAAAAAAAACAGTGGCGCAGTGGTTAGCACCGCAGCCTCACAGCTCCAGCGACCCGGGTTCAATTCTGGGTACTGCCTGTGTGGAGTTTGCAAGTTCTCCCTGTGTTTGCGTGGGTTTTCTCCGGGTGCTCCGGTTTCCTCCCACATGCCAAAGACTTGCAGGTTGGTAGGTAAGTTGGCCATTATAAATTGCCCCTAGTATAGGTAGGTGGCAGGGAAATATAGGGACAGGTGGGGATGTGGTAGGAATATGGAATTAGTGTAGGATTAGTGTAGATGGGTGGTTGATGGTCGGCGCAGATTCGGTGGGCCGAAGGGCCTGTTTCAGTGCTGTATCTCTGAACTAAACTAAACTCCCAGGACAGGTACAGCACGGGGTTAGATACAGAGTAAAGCTGCCTCTACACTGACCCATCAAACACTCCCAGGACAGTCCATCTTCCCTCGGTAGTGGGCAAATTATTGGAATCAATTGTAAGAGACAGGATAAACTGTCACTTAAGCACGGATTAATCAAGGAGAGTCAGCATGGATTTATTAAGGGAAGGTTGCAGCTGTCTATTACCTGAGCCACGAGCAAATTGGTGTTGGGTAAATAAGATTAGGGAGGTAAATGCGTGGTTCAAAAATTGGTGTGGGCCACTGGCATCAGTACTGGGGAAAATGAGAGCTGTGCTGTTGGGACTTCTCCTCCTGAACCTTGTTGGGATCAATGTTCTGGGGAGCTGTATAATTACAGCGGTAGAGAGGGCTTTAAACTAAATAGTGGGGGGAAGGGATCGTTTGAGAGGAGTTGTAGTAAATCAAAGGGAAACAACGAGGTAATAGAGCAAGGTAGCGATTTGGGTAATGATAACCAGAGGGTGGCAGGAAGGGAAAGAGCGTACAAATGTAAGAGTGCACCAGCAGATAAGGTGAAATATTGCAGAAATGGTTAAAAAGTCAGAGTTAAAGGCTCTGAATCTGTGTGCAGCATTGGTAACAAAATGGATGAATTGTTAGCGTAAATAAACATAAATCTGTATGACCTGATAGCCATTACAGTGACATGGTTGCAAGGTGACCAAGGCTGGGACCTGAATATTGATGGATATTCTACATTTCATAAAGACAGGAAGCTAGGAAAAGGTGGTGGGGTAGCTTTGTTAATTAAGGATGTCATTAGTATAGTAACTAGAGAGGATCTTAGCTTGGAAGGGCGAAATGTAGAATCAGTTTGGGTAGAGAAAGGTAAGAGGTCATTTGTGGGAGTAGTGAGAGGCCCCCTAACAGTTGCTACACTGTAGGGCATAGTATACAGGAAGAAATAAATGGAGTGTGTAAGAAAGGTACCACAATAGTCATGGGTAAATTTAATTGACATGTCGATTGCGTGAACCCAATTGGCAACGGTAGCCTGGAAAATAAATTCGAGACAATTTCTTAGAGCAGTACATTCTAGAACCAACCAGGGAGAAGGCTATTCTTGACCTGGTAATGTGCAGTGAGACAGGATTAATTGATAACCTCATGGTAAAGGAGCCTCTAGGTGACACCGATCATAACATGATAGAATTTCACGTTTATATGAACATATGAATTAGGAGCAATAGTCGGCCACTCAGTTCCTCGAGCCTGCTCTGCCATTCTACAAGATTATGGCTGATCTGATTGTAACCTCAACTCCACATTCCTGCCTACCCCGATAACCTTTCACCCCCTTGCCTATCAAGAATCTACCGCTGCCTTAAAAAGACTCTGCTTCCTTTTGAGGAAGAGAGTTCCAAAAACTCTCAACCGTCTGAGAGAAAAAATTTCTCTTCATCTCTTATTTAAATTGGTGACCCCTAGATTATCCCACAAGAGAAAACATCCTTTCCACATCCACCCTGTCAAGACCCCTCAGTATCTTATATACTTCAATCAAGTCCCTTCTTACTCTTCTAAACTCCAGCAGATACAAGCCGAGCCTGTCCAATCTTTCCTCAAAAGACAGCCCGCCAATTCCAGGTATTATTTGAGTAAACCTTTTCTGAACCGCTTTCAACACATTTACATCCTTCCTTAAATAAGGAGACCAAAACTATACACTACTGCAGATGTAGTCTCGCCAATGCCCTGTATAGCTGAAGCATAACCTCCCTACTTTTGTATTCACTTCCCCTCACAATAAATGATAACATTCTATTAGCTTTCCTAATTACTTGCTGAACCTGCATACTAACCTTTTGCAATTCATGCATTAGGAAACCCAGATCCCTCTGCATCTCAGAGCTCTGCAATCTCTCACCATTTAGATGATATGCTTTTGTATTCTTCCTGCCAAAATGGATAAGTTCACATTTTCCCACATTATGGGAAGGTAGTGGTATTGTCACTGGACTAGAGAACCAGGGGATTGCTCTGGGGACATGGGTTTGAATTCCACCACAGCAGAAGGTGGAATTTGAATTCAATTACCAAATCTGGAATTAAAAAGCTAGTCTAATGATGGCCATGAAACCATTGTCGATTGTTGTAAAAACCTATCTGGTTCACTAATGTCCTTTGGGGAAGGAAATCTGCTGTCCTTACCTAGTCTGGCCTACATGTGACTCCAGACCCACCACAATGTGGTTGACTCTTACATGCCCTCTGAAATGGCCTAGCAAGCCACTCAGTTGTATCTAACCACTATGAAGTCAGTAAAAAAGAATGAAACCGGACGGACCACCTGGCATCAATCTAGGCACCGGAAATGAGAACGGCAAACCCAGCTCTGTCGACCCTGCAAATTCCTCCTTACTAACATCTGGGGGCTCGTGCCAAAGTTGGGAGAGCTGTCCCACAGACTAGTCAAGCAACAGCCTGACATAGTCTTACTCACGGAATCATTACCTTACAGACTATGTCCCAGGCACTGCCGTCACCATCCCTGGGTATGTCCTGTCCCACCGGCAGGACAGACCCAGCTGAGGTGGTGGCACAGTGGTATACAGTAGGGAGGGTGTTGCCCTGGGAATCCTCAACATCGACTCTGGACCCCATGGAGTCTCATGGCATCAGGTCAAACATGGACAAGGAAACCTCCTGCTGATTACCACCTATTGCCCTCCCTCAGTGGATGAATCAGTACTCCTCCATGTTGAACACCACTTGGAGGAAGCACTGAGGGTGGCAAGGGCACAGAATGTACTCTGGGTGGGGAACTGGGTGAACAATGTCCATCACCAAGAGTGGCACGGCAGCACCACTACTGACCGAGCTGGCAGAGTCCTAAAGGACACAGCTGCTAGACTGGGTCTGCGGCAGGTGGTGAGGGAACCAACAAGAGGGAAAAACATACTTAACCTCACCCTCACCAACCTGCCTGCTGCAGATGCATCTGTCCATGATAGTATTGGTAGGAGTGACCACCGCACAGTCCTTGTGGAGACGAAGTCCCACCTTCACATTGAGGATACCCTCCATCGTGTTGTGTGGAACTATCACCGTGCTGAATGGGATAGATTTCGAACAGATCTAGCAATGCAAAACTGGGTATCCATGAGGCACTGTGGGCCATCAGCAGCAGCAGAATTGTACTCAACCGCAATCTGTAACCTCATGGCCCAGCATAGCCCCCACTCTACCATTACCATCAAGCCAGGAGACCAACCCTGATTCAATGAAGACTGCAGGAGGGCATGCCAGGAGCAGCACCAGGCATACCTCAAAATGAGGTGTCAACTTGGTGAAGCTACAACACAGGACTATCTGCGTGTCAAACTGCGTAAGCAGCATGCGATAGGCAGAGCTAAGCGATCCCATAACCAACGGATCAGATCCAAGCTCTGCAGACCTGTCACATCCAGCCGTGAATGGTGGTAGACAATTAAACAACTAACTCAATGATGGGGGAGCCCAGCACATCAGTGCAAAAGATAAGGCTGAAGCATTTGCAGTAATCTTCAGCCAGAAGTCCAAGTGGATGATCCATCTCGGCCTCCTCCTGAAGTCCCCAGCATCACAGATGCCCGTCTTCAGCCAATCCGATTCACTCCACGTGATATCAAGAAACGACTGAAGGCACTGGATACTGCAAAGGTTATGGGCTCTGACAACATTTCGGCAATAGTACTGAAGACCTGTGCTCCAGAACTTGCCGTGTCCTAGCCAAGCTGTTCCAGTACAGCTACAACACTGGCATCTACCCAGCAATGTGCTGAAAATTGCCCAGGTATGTCCTGTACACAAAAAGCAGGACAAGTCCAACCCGGCCAATTACCGCCCCATCAGTCTACTCTCAATCATCAGTAAAGTGATGGAAGGTGTCATCAACAGTGCCATCAAACGGCACTTGCTTAACAATAACCTGCTCAATGATGCTCCGTTTGGGTTCTGCCAGGGCCACTCAGCTCCTGACCTCATTGCAGTCTTGGTTCAAACATGGAGAAAAGAGCTGAACTCAAGAGGTGAGAGTGACTGCCCTTGACATCAAGGCAGCATTTGACCAAGTGTGACATCAAGGAGCCCTAGCAAAACTGGGGTCAATGGGAATCGGGGAAAACTCGCCGCTGGTTGGAATCATACCTAGCGCAAAGGAAAATGGTTGTGGTTGTTGGAGGTCAATCATCTCAGCTCCAGGACATCATTGCTGGAGTTTCTCAGAGTAGTGATCTAGGCCCAACCATCTTCAGCTGCTTCATCAATGACCTTCAATCGTAAAGTGAGAAGTGGGGATATTCGCTGATTGCACAATGTTCAGCACCATTTGCAACTCTTCAGATGCTGAAGCAGTCTGTGTAGAAATGCAGCAAGACCTGGACAATATCCAGGCTTGAGCTGATAAGTGGCAAGTAACATTCGCGCCACACATGTGCCAGGCAATGACCATCTCCAACAAGAGAAAATCTAACCATCTCCCCTTGACATTCAACAGCATTATGATCGCTGAATCCCCCACTATCAACATCCTCGGTGCTACCATTGACCAGAAACTGAACTGGAGTAGCCATATAAATACTGTGGCTACAAGAGCAGGTCAGAGGCTAGGAATCCTGTGCAAGTAACTTACCTCCTGACTCCCTAAAGCCTGTCCACCATCTGCAAGGTAGAAGTCAGGAGTGTGATGGAATAGTCTCCACTTGCCTGGATGAGTGCAGCTCCAACAACACTCAAGAAGCTCGACACCATCCAGGACAAAGCAGCCCGCTTGATTGGCACCCCATCTACAAACATATTCACTCCCTCCACCACCGATGCACAGTTGCAGCAGTGTATACCATCTAAAAGATGCACTGCAGCAACGCACCAAGGCTCCGTAGACAGCACCTTCCAAACCCGCGACCTCTACCAACTAGAAGGACAAGGGCAGCAAACGCATGGGAACACCACCACCTGCAAGTTTCCCTCCTAGTCTCACACCATCCTGACTTGGAACTCTATCACCGTTCTTTCACTGTCGCTGAGTCAAAATCCAGGAACTCCCTTCCTAACAGCACTGTGGATGTACCTACCTCCCATGGACTGCAGCGGTTCAAGAAGGCAGCTCACCACCACCTTCTCAAGGGCAACTAGGGATGGGTAATAAATGCTGGCCTAGCCAGCGATGCCCACATCCCATGAACGAATAATAAAAATAATCTCCATTTGCCAGATCTTTGCCTACTCACTTAACCTATCTATATCCTTTTGTCGCCTCCTTATGTCCTCTTCACAACTTACTTTCCTACCTATCCTTTTGTTTTCAGCAAATTTGGCAACCATACCTTTGATCCCTTCATCCAAGTCATTTATATAAATTGTAAAAAGTTGAGGTCCCAAGCACTGATCCCTGTGGCACACCACTCGTTACATCTAGTCAACCCATTTATGCCTCCTTATGTTTCCTGTTAGCTAGCCAATCTTCTATCCATGCCAATGTGTTACCCCCACACCATTATTTTTTATTTTCCACAATAACCTTTGATGTGGCACCTTATCAAATGCCTTCCGGTAATCTAAGTACAGTACATCGGCTGGTTCCCCTTTATCCACAGTACGTGTTACTTCTTCAAAGAACTCTAATAACTTGGTTAAATATGGTTTCCCTTTCACAAAACCATGTTGACTGTGCCTGATTCCCTTGAATTTTTCTAAATGTCCTGCTATAACGTCTTTAATCATAGTTTCCAACATTTTCCCTATGACAGATGTTAAGCTAACTGCCTGTAGTTTCCTGCTTTCTGTCTCCCTCTCTTTTTGAATGAAGGAGTTACATTGGCTATTTTCCAATCTAATGGAACCTTCCCCGGACCTAGGTAATGTTGGAAAATTAAAACCAACATATCAACTCAATAATAAAAGCAAATACTCTGGATGCCGGAAATCTGAAATGACAACAAAGTGCTGGAAATACTCAGAAGGTCAGGCAGCATCTGTGGAGAGAGAAGCAGTTAATGTTTTAGGTCTGTGACCTTTCATCAGTTCTGATGAAATGTCACAGATCTGAAATGTTAACTCCGCTTCTCCCTCCACAGATGCTGCCTGACCTGCTGTGTATTTCCAGCACTTTCTATTTGCTGCAACTAGCTGTTTCTTTTAAGACCCTCGGATGAAGTCCATCAGGACCCGGGGACTTATCAGCCCGCTACTCCAACAATTCGCTCAGTGCCACTTCCCTGCTGATTGTAATTTTTTTGTGTTCCTTCCATTTCCTGATTTACAGCTATTTCTGGGATGTTGCTTGTATCCTCTATTGTGAAGACTGATGCAAAATACCCGTTCAATTCATCTGCACTCTCCTTACTTTCTATTATTAATTCCCCAGACTCACTTTGTTAACTCATTTCTTTTTTAAGTATCTATAGAAACTCATCATCTGTTTTTATATTTCTAGCTTGCTTCTCTCTTACTCTAATTTTTCCCTTCTTATTCATCTTTTAGTCATTCTTTGTTGTTTCATATATTCTGTCCAATCTTCTGACCTGCCACCCATCTTTGCCCAATTCATAGAGTCACAGACTTTTACAGCACAGAAACAGGCCCTTCGGCCCAATGCGCCTGCACCGACCATCAAGCACCCATACAATCTAATCCCATTTTCCAGCACTTGGCCCATAGCCTTGTATACTAAGGCGTTTCAAGTGCTCATCTCAATACTTATTAAATGTTGTGAGGGTTCCTGCCTCTAACACCCCTTCAGGCAGTGTGTTCCAGATTCCAACCACCCTCTGGGTGAAAACATTTTTCCTCAACTCCCCTCTAAACCTCCTGTCCCTTACCTTAAATCTATGCCCCCTGGTTACTGACCCCTCCACTAAGGGAAAAAGTTTCTTCCTATCTATCCTATCAATGCCCCTCATAATTTTGTATACCTCAATCAGGTCCCCCCTCAGCCTTCTCCGCTCCAAGGAAAACAACCTCAACCTATCCTGTCTCTCTTCATAACTGAACTAGTCCAGCCCAGGCAAACTCCTGGTGAATCTCCTCTGCACCCTCTCCAGTGCAATTACATCCTTCCTATAGTGTGGTGCCCAGAACTGTACACAGTACTCCAGCTGTGGTCTAACCAGCGTTTTTATACAGCTCCATCATAACCTCCCTGCTCTTATATTCTATGCCTCGGCTAACAAAGGGCAGCATCCCATACACCTTACTAACCACCTTATCTACCTCTGCTGCTGCCTTCAGTGATCTATGGACAAGCACCCCAAGGTCCCTCTACTCCCTAGGTTCCTACCATCCATTGTATGTTCCCTTGCCTTGTTAGTCCTCCTAAAGTGCATCACCTCACACTTCTCAGGATTAAACTCCATCTGCCACTGCACCGCCCATCTTACCAGCCCACCTAATCTAAGGTTTTCCTCCTGACTATTTACGACACCACCAATTATCGTGTCATCTGCGAACTTACTGATCATACCTCCTATATTCACGTCTAAATCATTAATGTACACTACAAACAGTAAGGGTCCCAGCACTGATCCCTGTGGTACCCCACTGGTCATAGTCCTCCATTCACAAAAACAACCCTCGACCATCACCCTCTGCCTCCTTCCGCTAAGCCAATTTTGAATCCAATTTGCCAAATTGCGCTGGATCCCATGGGCTTTTACCTTCTTAACCAATCTCCCATGTGGGACCTTATCAAAAACCTTACTGAAATCCATGTAGACTACATCAACTGCTTTACCCTCATCTACACATGTAGTCACCTCCTCGGAAAATTCAATTGAGTTTGTTAGACACGATCTCCCCCTGACAAAGCCATGCTGACTATCCCTGATTAATCCCTACCTCTCCAAGTGGAGATTAATCTTCTCTCTCAGAATTTTTTCCAATAATTTCCCTACCACTGATGTTAGACTCACATCCTTTCCACATCCACTAGTTCTGATGAAGGGTCACTGACCTGAAAAGTTAACTCTGCTTCTCTGTCCACAGATGCTGCCAGACCTGCTGAGTATTTCCAGCATTTCTTGTTTGTGGTTCAGATTTCCAGCATCTGCAGTATTTTGCTTTTATTGTAGATAGATTCTTGTTAGGCAAGGGAATCACAGATTATTAGGGGTAGATGGGAGTGTGGAATGCATGACACAAACCGATCATCTATGATCTTATTGAATGATGGAGCAGGCTAGAGGGGCCTAATGGCCTACATCTTTTTCTAATTTGTATGATTGTATGTTCGTATGTTCATATGTAATGTGATAATCAAATAATCTATTTTAATTGTACTAGCTGAGGTTTTAATGTTAATCAGGAGACTAAGTAGACCTCTCCTGCTGCTTTTCCATTCGTGGCTGTGGGATCTCTTGCATGCACCTGAGAGATGGCCGCAGTTTAACATTTCATCTGAAAGATGGCACTTCCGACATTGGCACCCATTTTAAAGCAGAGCAGGGGCCTTTTCCCTGTGTCCTACCTAATATTTATCCCTCCATCAGGATTGCTTAAAAAAATTATATGCTTTTTCTTTAAGTTTGATACTATCTTTAACTGTTTTAGTTAACCACAGATGGTGGGTCCTCCCCGTAGAATTTTTCTTTCTCATTGGAATGTATCTATTCTGTGTATTCTGAAATATCCCCTTAAATGTCTGCCACTGCATCTCTATTGACCTATCCCTTAACCTTGCTTTCATGCCCTCATAATTCCTCTTATTTAAGTTTTAAAATACTAGTCTTAGACCCACTTTTCTCTCCCTCAAACTGAATGTATAATTCAATCATATTACGATCGCTGCTGCCTAGGGGTGCCTTCACAATGAGGTCATTAATTAATCCAATCTCGTTGCACAGTACTAGATCTAGTATAGCCTGCTCTCTGGTTGGTTCCAGGATGTGCTGTTCTATGAAACTATCCCACAAACATTCTATGAACTCCTCATCTAGGCTACCTTGCTGTTTTTTCCAGTCTATATGTAGATTAAAATCCCCCATGATTATCGCTGTACCTTTCTGACAAGCTCCCATTACTTCTTCCTTTAAACTCTGTCCTACCATGTGGTTACTGTTAGGGGGCCTATCCACCTCTCCCACAAGTGACTTCTTGCCTTTATCATTCCTCATCTCTACCCAAACCAATTCTACATCTGGTTTCCTGAATTTAGGTAATTCCTCTCTTTTATGCTAATAGCATCATTAATTAACAGATCCACCCCTCCATCTTTTCCTAGCTTCCTATCCTTCATAAATATCATGTACCTTTCAATATACAGATGTCTATCTATTTCATCCTGCAGTCATGTCTCTGTAATGGATAGCAGATTGTCCTTATTTAGTTCAGTTTGAAGGGGAGAAGTGTGGGTCTAAGACTAGTGTTTTATACCTAAATAAAGGTAATTATAAGGGTATGAAGGCAGAGCGAACTAAAGTGAACTGAGAAACTAGGTTAAAAGGTAGGACAGTAGAGATGCAGTGGCAGACTTTTAAGGAGTTATTTATCCCATCTGTGGCTAAATAAGGAAGTTAAGGATCGTATCAAATTGAAAGAAGCACAGTACAATCTGCAAAGATTAGTGGTAGATCAGGAGGTTGGACAGATTTTAAGAACCAGCAAAGAATGACAAAAAAAAAGGGAGAAAGTGGAGTATGAGAGAAAACTGGCTAGTAATATAAAAACAGATAGTAAGAGTTTCTATAAGTATTTAAATAGGAAAAGAGTAATTAAAGCTAGTGTTGGTCCTCAAGAGTGTGAGCCTGTGGATTTGATAACTTGATTTGAAAACAAGGAAATGGCAGAAGCGTTGAACAGGTATTTTGTGTCTGTCTTCATTGTAGAAGACTTAGAAAACCTCCCACGGATACTTAAAAAATCAAGAGGTGAAAAGGAGGGAGGAACTTAAAACATCACCATCACCAGAGGAAAAGTGCTGGGAAAGCTACTAGTCCTAAAGGCTGACAGGTCCCGAGGACCTGATGGCCTGCATCCTAGGGTCTTCAAAGAAGTGGCTGCAGAGATAGTAGAGGCTTTGCTTATAATCGTCCAAAATTCCGGAAGGGTCCCAGCGGATTGGAAAATAGCAAATGTCACACCTTTATTCAAGAAAGGGAGACAAAAAGGAGGAAACTATAGGCCAATTAGCCTAATATCTGTCATAGGAAAATTACGAGAATCCATTATTAGGGAAGTTATAGCAGGATACTTAGAAAAGCATAATGGGATCAGACAGTGTCAACATGGTTTTGTGAATTTGGTTATTAGAGTTCTTCGAGGAAGTAGCAAGTGAGGTGGAAAAAGGGGAACCTGTAGATGTGGTGTACCTAGATTTCCAAACAGCATTTGATAACGTACCACATTAAAGGTTGCAACATAAGATAGGATAACATGGTGTAGGGATGACATATTAGCATGGATAAAGGACTGGTTAGCTAAGAGGAAGCAGAGAGTAGGGATAAATGGGTCTTTTTCGGGTTGGCAGGCTGTAATTAGTGGAGTGCCACAGGGATCAGTGCTAGGGCCTCAACTTTTATTTATTCATTCATGGGATGTGGGTGACGCTGACCAGGCCAGCATTTATTGCCCATCCCTAATTGCCCTTGAGAAGGTGGTGGTGAGCTGCCTTCTCGAACCGCTGCAGTCCATTTGGGGTAGATACACCCACAGTGCTGTTAGGAAGGGAGTTCCAGGATTTTGACCCGGCGACAGTGAAGGAATGGCGATATAGTTCCAAGTCAGGATGGTGTGTGACTTGAAGGAGAACTTGCAGGTGGAGGTGTTCCCATGCGTTTGCTGCCCTTGTCCTTCTAGTTAGTAGAGGTCGCGGGTTTGGAAGGTGCTGTCTACGGAGCCTTGGTGCATTGCTGCAGTGCATCTTGTAGATGGTACACACTGCTGCTGTGCGTCGGTGGTGGAGGGAGTGAATGTTTGTAGATGGGGTGCCAATCAAGCAGGCTGCTTTGTCCTGGATGGTGTCGAGCTTCTTGAGTGTTGTTGGAGCTGCACCTATCCAGGCAAGTGGAGAGTATTCCATCACACTCCTGACTTGTGCCTTGTAGATGGTGGACAGGCTTTGGGGAGTCAGGAGGTGAGTTGCTCGCCTCAGGATTCCTAGCCTCTGACCTGCTCTTGTAGCCACGGTATTTATATGGCAACTCCAGTTCAGTTTCTGGTCAATGGTAACCCCTAGGATGTTGATAGTGGGGGATTCAGCGATGGTAATGTTGTTGAATGTCAAGGGGAGATGGTTAGATTCTCTCTTGTTG
Source organism: Heterodontus francisci (assembly GCF_036365525.1). Taxonomy (NCBI): domain Eukaryota; kingdom Metazoa; phylum Chordata; class Chondrichthyes; order Heterodontiformes; family Heterodontidae; genus Heterodontus; species Heterodontus francisci. Next base: position 8,197,249 of record NC_090375.1, on the reverse strand, counting down.
GAGATGGTCATTGCCCGGCACTTGTGTGGCGCGAATGTTACTTGCCACTTATCAGCCCAAGCCTGGATATTGTCCAGGTCTTGCTGCATTTCGACACGGACTGCTTCAGTATCTGAGGAGTCACGAATGGTGCTGAACATTGTGCAATCATCCGTGAACATCCCCACTTCTGACCTTATGATTGAAGGAAGGTCATTGATGAAGCAGCTGAAGATGTTTGGGCCTGGAACACTACCCTGAGGAACTCCTGCAGTAATGTCCTGGAGCTTAGATGATTGACCTCCAACAACCACAACCATCTTTGCGCTGGGTATGACTCCAGCCAGCGGAGGGTTTTCCCCCTGATTCCCATTAACCTCAGTTTTGCTAGGGCTCCTTAATGCCATACTCGGTCAAATGCTGCCTTGATGTCAAGGGTAGTCAGTCTCACCTCACCTCTTGAGTTCAGCCCTTTTGTCCATGTTTGAACCAAGGCTGTAATGAGGTCAGGAGCTGAGTGGCCCTGGCGGAACCCAAACTGAGCGTCAATGAGCAGGTTATTGCTAAGCATGTGCTGCTTGATAGCACTGTTGATGACACCTTCCATCACTTTACTGATGATAGAGAATAGGCTGATGGGGCGGTAATTGGCTTGGTTGGACTTGTCCTGCTTTTTGTGTACAGGACAGACCTGGGCAATTTTCCACATTGCAGGGTAGATGCCAGTGTTGTAGCTGTACAGGAACAGCTTGGCTAGGGGCGCGGCACGTTCTGGAGCACTGGTCTTCAGTACTATTGCCGGAATATTGTCAGGGCCCATAGCATTTGCAGTATCCAGTGCCTTCAGTCGTTTCTTGATATCACGCGGAGTGAACCGAATTGGCTGAAGTCTGGCATCTGTGATGCTGGGGACTTCAGGAGGAGGCCGAGATGGATCATCAACTCGGGACTTCTGGCTGAAGCTTGTTGCAAATGCTTCAGCCTTATCTTTGGCACTGATGTGTTGGGCTCCCCCATCATTGAGGATGGGGATATTTGTGGAGCCACCTCCTCTAGTTAGTTGTTTAATTGTCCACCACCATTCACGGCTGGATGTGGCAGGACTGCAGAGCTTAGATCTAATCCGTTGGTTATGGGATCGCTTAGCTCTGTCTATTGCATGCTGCTTACCTAGTTTAGCACCAATATAGTCCTGTGTTGTAGCTTCACCAGGTTGACACCTCATTTTGAGGTGTGCCTGGTGCTGCTCCTGGCATGCCCTCCTGCACTCATTATTGAACCAGGGCTGGTCTCCTGGCTTGATGGTAATGGTAGAGTGGGGGATATGCTGGGTCATGAGGTTACAGATTGTGGTTGAGTACAATTCTGCTGCTGCTGATGGCCCACAGCGCCTCATGGATGCCCAGTTTTGCATTGCTAGATCTGTACGAAATCTATCCCATTTAGCACGGTGATAGTGCCACGCAACACGATGGAGGGTATCCTCAATGTGAAGGCGGGACTTCTCCACAAGGAGTGTGGTGATCACTCCTACCAATATAGTCCTGGACAGAAGTATCTGCAGCAGGCAGATTGGTGAAGACGAGGTCAAATATGTTTTTCCCTTGTGTTGGTTCCCCCACCACCTGCTGCAGACCCAGTCTACCAGCTATATCCTTTAGGGCTCGGTCAGTAGTGGTGCTACCGAGCCACTCTTGGTGATCGACATTGAAGTCCCCCACCCAGAGTACATTTTGTGGCCTTGCCCTCCTCAGTGTTTACAATCTATGAAACGTTAACTCTGCTTCTCTCTCTGCAGATGCTGCCAGACCTGCTGAGCATTTCCAGCACTTTTTATTTATATTTCAGAATTCCAGCATCTGCAGTATTTAGCTTTTATTAAGATCCTGAGGGGACTTGATAGAGTGCATACTGGGAGGATGTTTCTTGTGCGGGCAGACTAGAACTAGGGAACACAGTTTAAGAATAAGAGGTCTCCCTTTTGTAAACAGAGATAAATTTTCTCCCTCAAAGGGTCGTTAGTCATGGAATTCTCTTCCCCAGAAAGCAGTGGAGGTTGAGTCATTGATTTTATTCAAGGTTGAGTTAGATAGATTTTTGATATACAAGGGAGGCAAGGGTTATGGGGGGCAGATAGGAAAGGAGAGTTGAGACCACAATGAGATTAGGCATGATCTTATCAAATAGCACAGCAGGCTCAAAGGGCCAAATGGCCTACTCCTAAGTCCTATGTTCCTATAACTTGATTGAATTTTTTGGAGGAAGTAACAAGGGGGATTGATAAGGTTAGTCAGTTGATGTGGTCTACATGGATTTTAGCAAAGCTTTTGACAAGGTCCCACATGGCAGACTGGTTTAAAAATAAAAGCCCATGGGATCCAGGGGAATGTGGCATGCTGGATACAAAATTGGCTCAGTGGCAGGAAACAAAGAGTAATTGTTGACTGGTGTTTTTGTGACTGGAGGGCTGTTTCCAGTGTGGGTCCGCAGTGCTCAGTACTAGATCCCCTGCTTTTTGTGATATATGTTAATAATTTGGACGTAAATGTAAGGAATTGTAATTGCAAAAATTCCACTTCAGGATTTTAAAAGGATTTTTCTCTTGCATCTTTATATCGCCGGTGAGTTTTACTGAATAATTTATCCACAGTTTCCTGAGTTCAAATTCTTTTTGTGGGATTAAAATTAGGCTGCATTTGCTGACAATGCAACCGCAAGGTGGCGCTGTACTGGCACTACGACATCACGGTCTGCCATGTTCAGGCAGCTGCCAGGACTAAAGATGGCGCTGCTCAAATAATCACAGCAAGGCAACGTAAACCCATGGCAGCACACAATGGCCGGAGAGAGCAGGCGGGGGAAGCGGGGAGAGAGTGTGCGGGGGAAGCAGGGAACGAGCGGCTGGAGTGAGCAGGCGGGGTGGGGGGAGGCGGGGAGTGAGTGGCCGGAGAGGGGGGAAGGGGGTGGGGGGGAGCAAGCGGCCTGCAGTCAGTAGCTGGGGGGTGCTCTCTCCACACTTCCCCGCGTAACGTGATGATGTCATCTGCGCATGCGCCAACCAGTCCTGGCAATGTGGAACGCTGCACACGTGCAGAGAGCAGGAGCCCGTTTGTGCATGTGTGCTGCTTGGCACAGTCTGATGACATCCGCAGCCGGCTGTCTTGTCAGGAAACACTTTGTTAAAAATACCAGAAACAAGCTCAGAAACTGCAAACCCTCCTCCTAACAAACCTGAATGCAGAAAGCTGAATTATTTGGCCCCGTTTCTTTTTACAGAGGCAAAAGACATTTTATTTTATTTTTTATTTATTTTTATTTTAGAGATACAGCACTGAAACAGGCCCTTCGGCCCACCGAGTCTGTGCCGACCATCAACCACCCATTTATACTAATTCTACACTAATCCCATATTCCTACCACATCCCCACCTGTCCCCATATTCTCCTACTACCTACCTATACTAGGAGCAATTTATAATGGCCAATTTACCTATCAACCTGCCAGTCTTTTGGCTGTGGGAGGAAACCGGAGCACCCGGAGAAAACCCACGCAGACACAGGGAGAACTTGCAAACTCCACACAGGCAGTACCCAGAATTCAACCCGGGTCGCTGGAGCTGTGAGGCTGTGGTGCTGATCACTGCGCCACTGTGCTGCAAGTTCAAAACTGCAAATTTTACTTTGATGTGATAAAAGTGTCTTGCTAAGTTGCTGAGACAACACCTTACCTTCACAGAATGCCACAGATATAAAAAGTGTAATAGTTGGACAGACAGGAAAATGAAGCATTGAGATCTTTACCCTCTCTCTCGCTCTCGCTCTCGCTCTCGCTCTCTCTCTCGCTCTCTCAATTTCTCCTTCATGCACTCTTCCTGGAGTCATTCAATTCCAATTGGGGGAAAAAGCAGGGGAGTAGGACTAGCTGAGTTGCTCTTGCAGAGAGCCAGCGTGGACACGATGGGCTGAAAGGCCTCCTGTGCTGCATCCGTTCTTTGATTCTATGATATTGTGAATGATCAAGATGTTGGCAGATGACACAAAAATTGGCTGCATGGTTGATAGCGAGGAGAATAGCTGGAGACTGCATGAAGATATCAATGGACTGGTCAGGTGGGCAGAAAAATGGGAAATGGAATTTACCCCAGAGAAAGGTGAGGTGATGCATTTGGGGAGGTCAAGCAAGGCAAAGGAATACACAGTAAATGGGAGGATACTGAAAGGTGTACGGGAAGTGAGGGACCTTGGATTGAATATCCCTTAAGTTAGTAGGACAGGTCAATAGGTGGTTAAGAAGGCGTATGGAATACTTTCCTTTATTAGCCGAGGCATAGAATATAGGATCCTACAAGCAAGGGATTAGATCTAAACTCTACAGACCTGCCACATTCAGTCATGAATGTTGCTGGACAATTAAACAACTAACAGGAGGAGAAGGCTTCACAAATATCCCCATCCTCAATGATGGGGGAGCCCAGCACATTAGTGCAAAAGATAAGGCTGAAGCATTTGCAACAATCTTCAGCCAGAGGTGCCGAGCGGATGATCCATCTCGGCCTCCTCCTGAAGTCCCCAGCATCACAGATGCTAGACTTCAGCCAATTCAATTCATTCGATGTGATATCGAGAAACGGCTGAAGGCACTGGATACTGCAAAGGCTATGGGTCCTGACAACATTCCAGCAATAGTACTGAAGACCTGTGCTCCCGAACTTGCCGCGCCCCTAACCAAGCTGTTCCAGTACAGCTACAACACTGGCATCTACCCGGCAATGTGGAAAATTGCTCAGATGCGTCCTGTACACACAAAATAGGACAAATTCAACCCGGCCGATTACTGCCATAGCAGTCTTCTCTCGATCATCAGCAAAGTGATGGAAGGGGTCGTTGACAGTGCTATCAAGCGCCACTTGCTTAGCCATAACCTACTCATGGTCAGTTTGGGTTCCACCAGGGCCACTCAGCTCCTGACCTCATTACAGCCTTGGTTCAAACATGGACAAAAGAGCTGAACTCCAGAGGTGAGGTGAGAGTGACTGCCCTTGACATCAAGACAGCATTTGACCGAGTATGCATTCAAGGAGCCCTAGCAAAACTGAGTCAATGGGAATCGGGGCAAACTCTCCGCTGGTTGGAGTCATACCTAGTGCAAAGGAAGATGGTTGTGGTTATTGGAGGTCAATCATTTCAGTCCCATGACATCACTGCAGGAGTTCCTCAGTGTAGTGTCCTAGGCCCAACCATCTTCAGCTGCTTCATCAATGACCTTCCTTCAATCATAAGGTCAGAAGTGGGGATGTTCGCTGATGATTGCACAATGTTCAGCACCATTCGTGACTCCTCAGATACTGAAGCAGTCCCGTGTCCATAGACTTGGACAACATTCAGGCTTGGGCTGCTAAGTGGTAAGTAACATTTTTGCCACTCAAGTGTTAGGTAATGACCGTCTCCAACAAGAGAGAATCCGACCATCTCCCTTGACATTACCATCGCTGAATCCCCCACTATCAACATCCTGGGAGTTACCATTGACCAAAAACTGAACTGGACCAGCCATAAAAGTACTGTGGATACAAGAGCAGGTCAGAGGCTGAGAATTCTGCAGTGTTGTAACTCACCACCTGACTCCGCAAAGCCTGTCCACCATCTACAAGGCACAAGTCAGAAGTGTGATGGAATACTCTCCACTTGCCTGGATAGGTGCAGCTCCAACAACACTCAAGAAGCTCGACACCATCCAGGACAAAGCAACCCGCTTGATTGGCACCCCATCTACCACCTTCAACATTGACTGCCTTCACCACCAACAGTGGCAGCAGTGTGTACCATCTACAAGATGTACTGCAACAACTTGCCAAGGCTCCTTAGACTGCACCTTCCAAATCCATGACCCCTACCACCTAGAAGGACAAGGGCAGCAGATGCATGGGAACACCTCCACCTGCAGGTTCCTCTCCAAGCCTCACACCATCCTGACTTGGAACTATATCACCGTTCCTTCATTGTCGCTGGGTCATAGAGTCATACAGCAAAGAAACAGGCCCTTCGGCCTATCGTGTCCGTGCCGGCCATCAAGCACCTATCTATTCTAATCCCATTTTCCAGCACTTTGCCCGTAGCCTTGTATGCTGTGGCGTTTCAAGTGCTCATCTAAATACTTCTTAAATGTTGTGAGGGTTCCTGGCTCTATCACCTCTTCAGGCAGTGTTCCAGATTCCAACCACCCTCTGGTTCAAAAGTTTTTCCTCAAATCCCCTCTAAACCTCCTGCCCCTTAGCTTAAATCTATGCCCACTGGTTATTGACCCCTCCGCTAAGGGAAAAAGTTTCTTCCTATCGAACCTATCAATGCCCCTCATAATTTTGTATTCCTCAATCATGTCCCCCCTCAGCCTTCTCTGCTCCAAGGAAAATAAACCTAACCTTTTCAGTCTCTCTTCATAGCTGAAATGCTCCAGCCCAGGCAACATCCTGGTCAAAATCCTGGAACTCCCTAACAGCACTGTGGGTGTACCTATCCCACATGGACTGCAGTGGTTCAAGAAGGCAGCTCACCATCACCTTCTCAAGGGCAATTAGGGATGGGCAACAAATTCTGGCCTTGCCAGTAACACCCACATCCCATGAAAGAATATTAAAAAAATAAGAGCAGGGAGGTTATGCTGGAACTATATAAGCATTAGTTAGGCCACCACTTGAGTACTCAGTGCAGTTCTATTCACCTCATTACAGAAAGGATGTAATTGCATTACAGAGGGTACAGAGGAGATTTGTGAGGATGTTGCTAGGACTGGAAAAATGCAGCTGTGAGGAACAATTGGATAGACTGGGGTTGTTCTCCTTGGAACAGTGGAGGCTGAGGGGAGTTTTGATTGAGATGTACAAAATTGTGAGGGACCTGGATAGTGTGAATGGGAAGGGTCTATTTACCTTAGCAGAGGGGTCAGTGACTAGCAGGCATAGATTTAAGAAGGATTGGTAAAAGGATTAAAGGGGAGTTGAGGAAAACTTTTTTCACCCAGAGGGTGGTGGGGGTCTGGAACTCACTGCCTGAAAGGGTGGTAGAGGCAGAGACCCTCAACTCATTTAAAAGCTGGCTGGATGTGCAGCTGAAGTGCTGTAACCTGCAGGGCTACAGACCTGGTTCCATTCCCCCGCCTTCTCCCTGTAACCCTGCACATTTTTCCTTTTCATATAACACTCTAGTTCCCTTTTCAATGCTTCAATTGAACCTGCCTCCACCGCGTTCTCAGGCAGTGCATTTCAGACCTTAACCACCCGCTGCGTGAAAAAGTTTTTCCTCATGTCACTTTTGCTTCTCTTACCAAATACTTTAAGTCTGTGCCCTCTCGTTCCCGATCCTTTCACGAGTGGGAACAGTTTCTCTCTATGTACTCTGTCCAGACCCCTCATGATTTTAAATACTTCTACCAAATCACCTCTCAATCTTCTCTTCAAGGAAAACAGTCCCAACTTCTCCAATCTATCTTCATAACTGAAATTCCTCATCCCTGGAACCATTCTTGTGAATCTTTTCTGCACTCTCTCTAATGCCTTCATATCTTTCCTAAAGTGCGGCGCCCAGAATTGGACACAATAGTCCAGCTGAGGCCAAACTAGTGTTTTATACAAGTTCAACATAACTTCCTTGCTTCTGTACTCTATGCCCCTATTAATGGCTTCTTTGGCCTCCTTGTCTCGAGAGACAATGGATACGCGCCTGGAGGTGGTCAGTGGTTTGTGAAGCAGCACCTGGAATGGCTATAAAGGCCAATTCTAGAGTGACAGGCTCTTCCACACGTGCTGCAGAGAAATTTGTTTGTCGGGGCTGTTACACAGTTGGCTCTCCCCTTGCGCCTCTGTCTTTTTTCCTGCCAACTACTAAGTCTCTTCGACTCGCCACACTTTAGCCCCGCCTTTATGGCTGCCCGCCAGCTCTGGCGAACGCTGGCAATTGACTCCCACGACTTGTGATCAATGTCACAGGATTTCATGTCGCGTTTGCAGACGTCTTTAAAGCGGAGACATGGACGGCCGGTGGGTCTGATACCAGTGGCGAGCTCGCTGTACAATGTGTCTTTGGGGATCCTGCCATCTTCCATGCGGCACACATGGCCAAGCCATCTCAAGCGCTGCTGACTCAGTAGTGTGTATAAGCTGGGGATGTTGGCCGCCTCGAGGACTTCTGTGTTGGAGATACGGTCCTGCCACCTGATGCCAAGGATTCTCTGGAGGCAGCGAAGATGGAATGAATTGAGACGTCGCTTTTGGCTGACATACGTTGTCCAGGCCTCGCTGCCATAGAGCAAGGTACTGAGGCCACAGGCTTGATGCACTCGGACATTTTGTGTTCCGTGTCAGTGTGCCATTTTCCCACACTCTCTTGGCCAGTCTGGACATAGCAATGGAAGCCTTTCCCATGCGCTTGTTGATTTCTGCATCTAGAGACAGGTTACTGGTGATAGTTGAGCCTAGGTAGGTGAACTCTTGAACCACTTCCAGAGCGTGGTCGCCAATATTGATGGATGGAGCATTTCTGACGTCCTGCCCCATGATGTTCGTTTTCTTGAGGCTGATGGTTAGGCCAAATTCATTGTAGGCAGCCGCAAACCTGTCGATGAGACTCTGCAGACACTCTTCAGTGTGAGATGTTAATGCAGCCTCGTCAGCAAAGAGGAGTTCCCTGATGAGGACTTTCCGTACTTTGGACTTCGCTCTTAGACGGGCAAGGTTGAACAACCTGCCCCCTGATCTTGTGTGGAGGAAAATTCCTTCAGAGGACTTGAACGCATGAGAGAGCAGCAGGGAGAAGAAAATCCCAAAAAGTGTGGGTGCGGGAACACAGCCCTGTTTCACGCCACTCAGGATAGGAAAGGGCTCTGATGAGGAGCCACCATGTTGAATTGTGCCTTTCATATTGTCGTGGAATGAGGTGATGATACTTAGTAGCTTTGGTGGACATCCAATCTTTTCTAGTCGTCTGAAGAGACCACGTCTGCTGACGAGGTCAAAGGCTTTGGTGAGATCATTGAATGCAATGTAGAGGGGCATCTGTTGTTCACGGCATTTCTCCTGTATCTGACGAAGGGAGAACAGCATGTCAACGGTCGATCTCTCTGCACGAAAGCCACATTGTGCCTCAGGGTAGACGTGCTCGGCCAGCTTCTGGAGCCTGTTTAGAGCGACTCGAGCAAAGACTTTCCCCACTATGCTGAGCAGGGAGATTCCACGGTAGTTGTTGCAGTCACCGCGGTCACCTTTGTTTTTATAGAGGGTGATGATATTGGCATCGGGCATGTCCTGAGGTACTGCTCCCTCGTCCCAGCACAGGCATAGCAGTTCATGTAGTGCTGAGAGTATAGCAGGCTTGGCACTCTTGATTATTTCAGGGGTAATGCTGTCCTTCCCAGGGGCTTTTCCGCTGGCTAGAGAATCAATGGCATCACTAAGTTCTGATTTTGTTGGCTGTATGTCCAGCTCATCCATGACTGGTAGAGGCTGGGCTGCATTGAGCGCAGTCTCAGTGACAACATTCTCCCTGGAGTACAGTTCTAGGTAGTGCTCAACCCAGCGGTCCATTTGCTTGCGTTGGTCAGTGATTATGTCCCCTGATTTAGATTTGAGGGGGGGCGATCTTCTTGATGGTTGGCCCAAGAGCTCTCTTAATGCCATCATACATACCTCTGATGTTTCCGGTGTCTGAGGCCAGCTGAATATGACTGCATAGGTGTTGCCAGTAGTCATTTGTGCAGTGCTTCTGGCTGCTTTAAGTGCTGCGGATGTTAAATCGCTGGGGGCTTTCTTGTAGTTCAACAGTGCAATTCGTTTAGCGGCTATGACAGGTTCCAGCTCTTCAGTATGAGATTGAAACCAGTCTGCATTTCTCTTCGCAGTTTTGCTGTAGGTGGCTGTGCCAAGATGTCTCCTGGGCTGTAAGCTCCCTAGGAAGCTCCCTTGCTGTTCAACTCTATCCATGGCCATCTGCTCCCATTCCTAGTGTTTTCTCCCCCAATCTACCCTCTTAAACTGTTTAAACTCCCCTGGCTCTTTAAATCAGTTCATTTTAGCCCTAACTAAAAGCTAACAGTTTAGTGTATGTTACCCGGGCCCACTGCCCTCCCCCAGCCACACCTGCTCTTTGTTTTCTCAATGAAATTGATCCGGATGAAACTGACGAGCACAGCTGTTGATACTTTAATCTCTGATCCTGCCGTCTTCACCGCCCAGAGTGTCTGCAGCCACGGCATGCGGTAAGTCCATTGAGGTGAAGAAGGAGCTGCGGGACCCTAGAGAAGTCTTGAGAAAAGGTTCCTCAAACACCCAAAAAATCCACAAACAGCCCCCCGGCCGCAACTTCAAAGCGCCCGCGGGAGATGGCTCGGAGAGCATCTGCAGCGCACTGTCGGCAATGCTGCATGCCTTTATTTAAACAACTGCAAAAAAACCCTTAGCAAATGTAATCACCTCTGTAAGTCTGCCAAAAGATGCTTCACCTCCCGAAGGACGTGGATGAGCTTTCTGGACGTCGATGGTGGGCACTGAGGAAATGGCTTATTACCTGCACCCGCTTTCTGCCCCCCCCTTCCACCCCCCCATCCCCTTCCCTGCTCCACCCTCTCAGCTCACCCCCTCACAACCCCGTCCCAGCCACCCCCCCGCACCATCTTCCTCCTGCACCCCCTTCCCCTGCACCCCCCCCCACCCCCTTACAGCCCCCTTCCCAGCTCCCCCTCGCACCCCCCTCCCTCCACCCCTCCCCCTCGCATCCCCTCCTCCCACTGGCATCATCCTACACCTGTGTAGGGGCCCTAACAACCCCACTGCCTTGTGGGCATTTCGGGAGAGACCAAGGCTAAGGGAGTAAACCCTAACAGATAATCAGTAGTGGAACCCCGTAGGGGGTCATGTGTCACCTTTGGCATGTTTCCGGCAGTTCCTGCAGCCATACTGGTGCCAAACGTCGTGTCCTGCACTCCTTTGGACCCCACCAGAAAGGCCGAGAGTGGGGTTTTGACGACTGGGCAACTCTCAACCTCCATAAATTTGCCCAGGCATGCGCCATGGAGAGGTCACTCCATAGTTGCCTCACAGCGACTGAAACAACACGGAAGGCAGCAGTTACGAGTTATAAGTCCAGATAAATTGGCGTAGAAACTGGGCGCCACGGGTTGCCTTTGTCGGTGGGAGAGGTCATTGCACCTCACTGGACAGCTACCGCCCGCCTCAAACCGGGCAGCCCCCGGTCAGTAAGGTTCTGTCCCACCACAGTCTACCTGCTTCAATGGGTGCTTGGAGCTCAGGGTCATTGCCCGAAAGGTGGACTGATACACCGTACCAAACAACACGCAAAAAGGAAAGAAGGTACCAGCCCTTCGCTTTGCAAGCTGGAACGTCAGAACTATGTGTCCTGGCCTGTCGGAAGACCTTACACAAATCAACGATTCTCGGAAGACCGCCATCATTAACAACGAGCTCAGTAGACTCACTGTAGACATTGCAGCACTTCAGGAGACTCGCCTCCCCGCGAGTGGATCTCTAGCAGAGCAAGACTACACCACCTTCTGGCAGGGCAGGGATCCTGAAGAACCAAGACAGCACGGAGTGGGCTTCGCCATCAGAAACTCCTTGCTCAGCATGCTAGAGCCTCCCTCAAATGGCTCGGAACGCATACTATCCATCCGACTGCTCACCGCCTCTGGTCCAGCATCTATGCTCCAACACTCTGCTCCCCACCCTATTAATAAAGCCCAGGATACTGTATGCTTTATTAACCACTCTCTCAACCTGTCCTGCCAGCTTCAATGACTTACGCATGTATACCCCCAGGTCCCTGTGCTCCTGCACCCCCTTTAGAATCGTACCCTTTGGCTGGGTGGCTTTTTTTTTACCCGGCGCAGACACAATGGGCCAAGTGACCTCTCTGTTCTGTAAACTTCCTGTGATTCTATGACAGTTACAGCACTGGTTAGATATAGCGTTAGATAGAGAGTATGAACGGGCATTATCTGGTCCCCTTCTCTAAGTGATGTCTGCCTTGCATTTGAAGTGTTTGTTACTGTGCCTGCTGTTGTTTCACTGTGATTTATTGTTTGTGTAGCTCCCAGTATGCAGTACAGTCGGAGCCTGGCCTGTCTGACCCCTGAGCTTGGTGAACACCTCCTCCTACACATGATCAACGAACGGCTGCTCCGGCCAAAATCCTTTGAACTCTTTTTCGGATGCCCGATTCAGAAACTCATCCTCAACTGCTACCCGTACGCCACTAATGAGCTCCTCCGGCAGCTCAGGGCCTTCCAGTCCCTCAAACACCTCAGCCTCACGTCCTGCTCCCTCATCACAGGTACTGCTACAAATCTATTCCTGTCACCAGAGGTCTACCGTGCGGACTCGGAACTGTACAGCAGCAGGGATCGAGACTTGGGAGTTGGGAAGGGAGGAAGACGGTACTCGTGCAGAAAGACTTGCATTTCTATAGCATCTTTCACGACCTCAGGACATCCCAAAATACTTTACAGCCAATTAAGTACTTTTTGAAGTGTAGTTGTAATGTTGGAAACGTAGCGGCCAATTTGTGCTCAGCAAGTTCCGATAAACAGCAATATGATAATGGCCTGTTTTTAGTGATGTTGATTGAGGGATAAATGCTGGGAAGAACTGCCTTGCTCTTCTTCCAATGCTGGTACAGAATCTTTTACAGCGACCTGAGCGGGCCATCGTTTAATGTTTTGTCTGAAAGTTGGCACCTTCAACAGTGCAGCACTCCCTCAGCACGGACCCTCCGACGGTGCGGCGCACCCTCAGCACGGACCCTCCGACGGTGCGGCGCACCCTCAGCACGGACCCTCCGACGGTGCGGCGCACCCTCAGCACGGACCCTCCGACGGTGCGGCGGACCCTCCGACGGTGCGGCGCACCCTCAGCACGGACCCTCCGACGGTGCGGCGCACCCTCAGCACGGACCCTCCGACGGTGCGGCGCACCCTCAGCACGGACCCTCCGACGGTGCGGCGCACCCTCAGCACGGACCCTCCGACGGTGCGGCGCACCCTCAGCACGGACCCTCCGACGGTGCGGCGCACCCTCAGCACGGACCCTCCGACGGTGCGGCGCACCCTCAGCACGGACCCTCCGACGGTGCGGCGCACCCTCAGCACGGACCCTCCGACGGTGCGGCGCACCCTCAGCACGGACCCTCCGACGGTGCGGCGCACCCTCAGCACGGACCCCCCGACGGTGCGGCGCTCGCTCAGCGCTGATCCCCCCTGACGGTGCGGCGCTCGCTCAGCGCGGAGCCTCCGACGGTGCGGTGCTCCCTCAGCGCTGATCCCCCCCCGACGGTGCGGCGCTCCCTCAGCGCTGATCCCCCCCCGACGGTGCGGCGCTCGCTCAGCGCGGAGCCACCGACGGTGCAGCGCTCCCTCAGTACTGACCCTCTGACAATGCAGCACTCCCTCAGTACTGACCATCTGTCAGTGCAGCGCTCCCTCAGCGCGGAGCCTCCGACGGTGCAGCGCTCCCTCAGTACTGACCCTCTGACAATGCAGCACTCCCTCAGTACTGACCATCTGTCAGTGCAGCGCTCGCTCAGCGCGGAGCCTCCGACGGTGCGGTGCTCCCTCAGCGCTGATCCCCCCCCGACGGTGCGGCGCTCCCTCAGTACTGACCCTCTGACAATGCAGCACTCCCTCAGTACTGACCATCTGTCAGTGCAGCGCTCCCTCAGCGCGGAGCCTCCGACGGTGCAGCGCTCCCTCAGTACTGACCCTCTGACAATGCAGCACTCCCTCAGTACTGACCATCTGTCAGTGCAGCGCTCCCTCAGCACGGACCCTCTGACGGTGCAGCACTCCCTCAGTACTGACCCTCCGACGGTGCGGCGCACCCTCAGTACTGACCCTCCGACGGTGCGGCGCACCCTCAGCACGGACCCTCCGACGGTGCGGCGCACCCTCAGCACGGACCCCCCGACGGTGCGGCGCTCCCTCAGCGCTGATCCCCCCTGACGGTGCGGCGCTCGCTCAGCGCGGAGCCTCCGACGTTGCAGCGCTCCCTCAGTACTGACCCTCTGACAATGCAGCACTCCCTCAGTACTGACCATCTGTCAGTGCAGCGCTCCCTCAGCGCGGAGCCTCCGACGGTGCGGCGCACCCTCAGCACGGACCCCCCGACGGTGCGGCGCTCCCTCAGCGCTGATCCCCCCCGACGGTGCGGCGCTCGCTCAGCGCTGATCCCCCCTGACGGTGCGGCGCTCGCTCAGCGCGGAGCCTCCGACGTTGCAGCGCTCCCTCAGTACTGACCCTCTGACAATGCAGCACTCCCTCAGTACTGACCATCTGTCAGTGCAGCGCTCCTTCAGCACGGACCCTCTGACGGTGCAGCACTCCCTCAGTACTGACCCTCCGACGGTGCGGCGCTCCCTCAGCACTGTCCGACGGTGCGGCGCTCCCTCAGCACGGACCCTCCGACGGTGGTGCGGCGCTCCCTCAGCGCGGAGCCTCCGACGGTGCGGCGCTCCCTCAGCGCGGAGCCTCCGACGTTGCGGTGCTCCCTCAGCGCGGACCCCCTCCGACGTTGCGGCGCTCCCTCAGCGCGGACCCCCTCCGACGTTGCGGCGCTCCCTCAGCGCGGACCCCCTCCGACGTTGCGGCGCTCCCTCAGCGCGGACCCCCTCCGGCGTTGCGGCGCTCCCTCAGCGCGGACCCCCTCCGGCGTTGCGGCGCTCCCTCAGCGCGGACCCCCTCCGGCGTTGCGGCGCTCCCTCAGCGCTGACCCCCTCCGACGTTGCGGCGCTCCCTCAGCGCTGACCCCCTCCGACGTTGCGGCGCTCCCTCAGCGCTGACCCCCTCCGACGTTGCGGCGCTCCCTCAGCGCTGACCCCCTCCGACGTTGCGGCGCTCCCTCAGCGCTGACCCCCTCCGACGTTGCGGCGCTCCCTCAGCGCTGACCCCCTCCGACGTTGCGGCCCTCCGACGGTGCGGCGCTCCCTCAGCGCTGACCCCCTCCGACGGTGCGGCGCTCCCTCAGCGCTGACCCCCTCCGACGGTGCGGCGCTCCCTCAGCGCTGACCCCCTCCGACGGTGCGGCGCTCCCTCAGCGCTGACCCCCTCCGACGGTGCGGCGCTCCCTCATTTCTGGAGCTTTCAACCTGGATTCTGCGCTTGGGTATCTGGAGTGGGACGTGAATCCACAATGTTCTGATTTAGCGACGAGGATGACTTTTTCCAGTCACTGTCTCATGATTGCTGTTGCTCACTCTTTCCTCTTCTCTCTCAATCTCTCTCCTGCTGTAGATTCGGGGCTGGAGGTGGTGTCGAGTTTGCAGAGACTGCAGCACCTGAACCTGGCAGCCTGTGTGAAACTCACTGATCACTGTCTGTGCAGCCTCAAAGGTCAGTTTCAAATCCTGTCCCAACATGGCGCAGGAGTGGATCTAACGAAAAGTGCCTGGAGGTTGATTTCACTCCGGATTTCATTTATGCTGCTGTGCGAGATGTGGGTGGAGGTGTGGGAGCAAGAGGGAATATCAATGCTCAGTGATGGCCAGCGAGTAGGCAGGAGGTGGTGGGGAAGTTGGAGGGGGTTGGATGGGTGGGATGTTGTATTGGGGAGGAGTGGGAAACGGACATGATGGGTGCAGAGCAAAGTGGTTAGCTAGGAGAGGCGGAATCTCTGCTCTGAGTAACTCTGTCTCCCGACACTGGTCCCAAGTCTCTGCTCTGGGTAACTGTCTCTCGACACTGGTCCCAAGTCTCTGCTCTGGGTAACTCTGTCTCTCGACACTGGTCCCAAGTCTCTGCTCTGGGTAACTCTGTCTCTCGACATTGGTCCCAAGTCTCTGCTCTGGGTAACTCTGTCTCTTGACACTGGTCCCGAGTTTCTGCTCTGGGTAACTCTGTCTCTTGACACTGGTCACGAGTTTCTGTTCTGGGTAACTTTGTCTCTCGACACTGGTCCTGCATCTCTGCTCTGGGTAACTGTCTCCCGATACTGGTCTTGTGTCTCTGCTCTGGGTAACTCTGTCTCTCAATACTGGTCCCGAGTCTATGCTGTGGGTAACTCTGTCTCTTGACACTGGTCCCGAGTTTCTGCGCTGGGTAACACTCTCTACACTGGTCACGAGTTTCTGCTCTGGGTAACTCTCTCTCTCGACACTGGTCCCGAGTTTCTGCTCTGGGTAACTCTGTCTCTCTACACTGGTCCCGAGTCTATGCTGTGGGTAACTCTGTCTCTCGACACTGGTCACGAGTTTCTGCTCTGGGTAACACTGTCTCTCGACACTAGTCCCGAGTCCCCGCTCTGGGTAGCTCTGTCTCTCGATATTGGTCCCGAGTCCATGCTCTGGATAACTCTGTCTCTCCACACTGGTCCTGTCTCTGCTCTCCACCGGTTTCCTGTAGTCCATCTACCACTATGGAGCATTTGAAAAGAATCCCAGTAAAAGGCTGTGATGGTGGTATTCTGGCTGCGTGGAGTAATAGAGTCACAAAGGCACAGAAGGAGGCCATTTGGCCCATTGAGTCCATGCTGGCTCTCTGTAGAGCAATCCAATCAGTCCCATTCTCCCGCTCTATCCCTGTAGTTTATTTCATAAGAACATAAGAAATAGGAGCAGGAGTAGGCCGCTCGACCCCTCGAGCCTGCTCCACCATTCAGTAAGATCGTGGCTGATCTGATTGGGTCCTTGATTCCACTTTCCTGCCCCCCCCCCCCCCCCCCCCATAACCCTTTACTCCATTGTGCATAAAAAATCTGTCTAACTCAATTTTGAATATATTCAATGCCCCAGCATTCTCTTGGGAAGAGAATTTCACAGACTAACGACCCTCAGAAGAAATTTCTTCTCATCTCCTTCAATGGGAGACCTCTTATTCTGAAACTGTGCCCCCAGTTCTAGATTCTCCCATGAGGGGAAACATCCTCTCAGCACCTACCCTGTCAAGCCCGCTCAGAACCTTAGATGTTTCAATAAGTTCACCTCTCGTTCTTCTGAACTTCACTGAGTATAGGCCCAACTGGAAATCTGAAATTCACAAACCTGAAATGTTAACTGTTTTTCTCTCCACGGATGTTTTTACACCCCTCAATCTCCTTTCCTCCAAGGAGAACAACCCCAGCTTCTCCAACCTAACGTGTATAGCTAAAATCTCTCATCCCTGGAATCATTCTGGTAAATCTCCTGTGCACTCTCAAGGACCCTCACGTCTGTCCTAAAGTGTGGTGACCATAAATGGATGCAATACTCTAATTGTGGCCTAATCGGAGCTTTATAAAGGTTCAGCATAACTTCCCTGCTTTTTGTACCCAATACCTCTAATTATGAAGCCCAGGATCCCATATGCTTTGCTGACTGCTCTTTCAATATGTCCTGCCACCTTCAAAGATCTATGCACATGAACTCCCAGGTCCCTCTGTCCCTGTACACTCTTTAGAATTGTACCATTTAGTCTGTATTGCCTCTCCCTCTCCCTTTTGCCAAAATGCACCTCACATTTCTCTGTATTAAATTCCATCTGCGTCTTTCTGAAGTGGCCTTTCTGCCTGTCCTTTCTGCTAACCTATCTATGTCTTGTTACAATCAATTCTTATCATCTTCACTCTTTGCCACACTTCCAGGTTTGGTATCATTGGCAAATTTTGAAAATTTACTCTGTATTCCAATATCCAAGTAATTTATATAAATCATAAAAAGCAGTGGTCCTAGCACTGAACCTTGGGGAACACCACTATCTACCATCCTCCAGTCTGAAAAACAACGATTTACTGCAACTCGCTGCTTTCAGTCTTAAAGCCAGTTTTTTGATCCAGTTGGACACTGACCTTCCTATTCCATGAACCTCAATTTTGCCAACCAGCCTTTTATGTGATACTTTGCCAAACTCTATCTTAAAATCGATATCGACAACATCCATTGCTTTCCCATCACCGACCTTATCAGTCAATTCATTAAAAAATTCAATTAGTCAAGCATGATCTGCCTTTTACAAATCCATGCTGGCCCTCTCTCACTCAGACCCCTCTCTAAGCACCTGTTGAGTTTTTTTCCCTGATTATTGTTTCTAAAATCTTAACCACCACTCACTGGCCTGTAGTTACTTGGAATTTCCTTACACCCTTTCTTGACTAAGGGTGTCACATTTGTCAGTCTCCAATCCTCTGATACTTCCCCCATATCTAGGGAAGATTGGAAGATTATGGCAAACCCTTCCATTATCTCCACTCTCACTTCCAAGAGTAACCTGGGATGCAAGCCAGCCTGACCAGTCAACTTATCCACTCTAAACATAGCCAGCCTTTCCAGTACATCCCACCTATCAATTTTCATCTCGTCTATTGCCTCTACGATCTCCGCATCTGCTGATATTTTGTCATGCTACTTACATCACGCGTGAGCAAAAAATCTCCTGTATTTATACAAGCAGAAATTCCAAGACCTGAATCAGCCGTGCTGACCAGGTAACCAGTCCGAACCAGCCGCCTAATTAACTAACTCTGCAGCTGCCACAGCGGACAGCTTGTTTACCACTGATTAAGACTGTGAAAGAAATTACAAGCTAAGGTTAAAGTTAAGTTAAATGCAAAACTTGACTAAATTTTTGAAAGAGATCAACCTTTAAAATTTCCTCATTCACCAAATTCCCAATGTCGCATATTCTGTCGAGCTGGAGCAATAAATTGGAAATGAAAATGGAAACTGCTGGGAACACACTGCAGGCCAGTCAGCATCTGAAAATAGAAGGGACAGTTTACTGTTTCAAGGCTCACACTGCAAGCATAACCAGTCCCCCAGATTTTGGCAGGCCTGAGGTAATGCATTTTGGAAGATCTAATGCAGGTGGGAGGTATACAGTAAATGGCAGAACCCTTAGGAGTATTGACAGGCAGAGAGATCTGGGCGTACAGGTCCACAGGTCACTGAATGTGGCAACACAGGTGGATAAGGTAGTCAAGAAGGCATACGGCATGCTTGCCTTCATCGGTCGGGGCATAGAGTATAAAAATTGGCAAGTCATGTTGCAGCTGTACAGAACTTTAGTTAGGCCACACTTATAATATTGCGTGCAATTCTGGTCGCCACACTACCAGAAGGACGTGGAGGCTTTGGAGAGGGTACAGAAGAGGTTTACCAGGATGTTGCCTGGTCTGGAGGGCATTAGCTATGAAGAGAGGTTGGATAAAATCTGATTGTTTTCACTGAAATGACGGAGCTGGAGGGGCGACATGATAGAGGTTTACAAAGTTATGAGTGGCATGGACAGAGTGGATAGTCAGAAGCTTTTTCCCAGGGTGGGAGAGTCAGTTACTAGGGGACATAGGTTTAAGATGTGAGGGGCAAAGTTTAGAGGGGATGTGCGAGGCAAGTTCTTTACACAGAGGGTGGTGAGTGCCTGGAACTTGCTGCCGGGGGAGGTGGTGGAAGCAGTTACGATAGCGACGTTTAAGAGGCATCTTGACAAATACATGAATAGAATGGAAATAGAGGGATCCGGTCCCCGGAAGTGCAGAAGGTTTTAGTTTAGGCAGGCATCAAGATTGGCGCAGGCTTGGAGGGCCGAATGGCCTGTTCCTGTGCTGTACTGTTCTTTGCTGTCTGTTTCCTGCATTTTCAGTCTTTTGTTTGTTGATTGGAGAGTAATAGAGACGGAGAGGGGGGAGGAATGTGGAATTGTAATCGTGGAGGTGAGAGGGTGGATTCATAGTCTTGAGTGTTGCTGCACTGCCTTCATTCAGGGAGAATTCCTAAAGCAGTTGCCCCCAGGATAGGGATCATTGATAGGGTGGGGAGTACTGGGTTATGAGGTGGAGATTGAATGGGTGGGTGGAGAGTACTGGGTGACGAGGTGTGGATTGAATGGGTGGGTGGAGAGTACTGGGTGACGAAGTGGGGATTGAATGGGTGGGTGGGGAGTACTGGGTGACGAGGTGGAGATTGAATGGGTGGGTGGAGAGTACTGGGTGACGAGGTGGAGATTGAATGGGTGGGTGGAGAGTACTGGGTGACGAAGTGGGGATTGAATGGGTGGGTGGGGAGTACTGGGTGACGAGGTGGAGATTGAATGGGTGGGTGGAGAGTACTGGGTGACGAGGTGGAGATTGAATGGGTGGGTGGAGAGTACTGGGTGACGAAGTGGGGATTGAATGGGTGGATGGGGAGTACTGGGTGACGAGGTGGAGATTGAATGGGTGGGTGGAGAGTACTGGGTGACGAAGTGGGGATTGAATGGGTGGGTGGAGAGTACTGGGTGACGAAGTGGGGATTGAATGGGTGGGTGGGGAGTACTGGGTGACGAGGTGGAGATTGAATGGGTGGGTGGAGAGTACTGGGTGATGGGGTGGAGATTGAATGGGTGGGTGGAGAGTACTGGGTGACGAGGTGGGGATCGAATGGGTGGATGGAGAGGACTGGGTGACGAGGTGGAGATTGAATGGGTGGGTGGAGAGTACTGGGTGATGGGGTGGAGATTGAATGGGTGGATGGAGAGTACTGGGTGACGGAGTGGAGATTGAATGGGTGGATGGAGAGTACTGGTGACGAGGTGGAGATTGAATGGGTGGGTGGAGAGTACTGGGTGACGAGGTGGAGATTGAATGGGTGGGTGGAGAGTACTGGGTGACGAAGTGGGGATTGAATGGGTGGGTGGAGAGTACTGGGTGACGAGGTGGAGATTGAATGGGTGGGTGGAGAGTACTGGGTGACGAGGTGGAGATTGAATGGGTGGGTGGAGAGTACTGGGTGATGGGGTGGAGATTGAATGGGTGGGTGGAGAGTACTGGGTGACGAGGTGGAGATTGAATGGGTGGGTGGAGAGTACTGGGTGATGGGGTGGAGATTGAATGGGTGGATGGAGAGTACTGGGTGACGAGGTGGGGATTGAATGGGTGGATGGGGAGTACTGGGTGACGGAGTGGAGATTGAATGGGTGGATGGAGAGTACTGGGTGACGAGGTGGAGATTGAATGGGTGGGTGGAGATTGAATGGGTGGATGGGGAGTACTAGGTGACGGGGTGGAGATTGAATGGGTGGATGGGGAGTACTGGGTGACGGGGTGGAGATTGAATGGGTGGATGGGGAGTACTGGGTGACGAGGTGGAGATTGAATGGGTGGATGGGGAGTACTGGGTGACGGGGTGGAGATTGAATGGGTGGGTGGAGATTGAATGGGTGGATGGGGAGTACTGGGTGACGGGGTGGAGATTGAATGGGGAGGTGGAGGGTACTGCATGTGTAGCAGGCTGAGGCTAGTTAAACAAACCTTGAGGAATCTACTGGAGGGTTAAAAGAGCATGTTAGAAGGAGCGTAATGGTGGAGTTTTGAATTAATGTTAGTTCCCTCTTGTCCCATGGTTTTCTGATGTTCACAACATCCATAGTGTTCGAGTGTCTGCTTCCTGCCCCAAGTTTTGTTCTGAATTTCTCTCTTTAAGGTCTGAAATGTCTTTCTCACCTGATCTTGGACCAGACCAAAGTAAGCGACTCAGGCATGACGGATTACCTGGCGTGTGCTCCTACGTCACTTGTCCACCTCAGTCTGAATCAGACCGGCGTCACAGAGCGAATGCTGACAGTCTTACCCAGAACTGTTTCACAGCTCAGATTCCTGAGCATTAAACAAACCAAGGTCAGTGAGTCAGCAGAAACAATCCTTAACCGTGACAACACTCACCAGAATATAAGAACACGACGGCGGGTATTCAGCCTCTTCTCCCACTCGGATACATCAGAGCTGATCTGTGCCTTGCCTCCCATTTACACTTTGCTCCATATCCCTTAATACCCTTACCCAACCAAAATCTACAAGTCTCAATCTTGAAATTTTCAATTGACACCCTCACCCCAGCCTCAACAGATTTCCTTTATGTGACAGTGTTTCCTGATATCACCGCTGAACAGCCTAGCTCTAAGTTTCATATTATGCCCCCAAATTTGGTGTAATTTATGTGAGCAGGGGCTTTATATCACATAAAATGACAGTGCAGGATTGTGAAAGGGTGGATTGAGGGTCCCTTAAAGCCTGTTTGCCATTCAGTAAACACTTCAGAGACTTGATCTACAGGCTAATTAAGAGGCTGCGGATATTGTGGACCAGGTGTTTTGCAGTTTATCCATTTGACAGAAATTAGGATGAGAAACAGGCCATTCAGCCCAACTAGTGCCTGTACCTGTTTACCCTGCATATATGCAAATACTTCTATTGGTGCTTAACCACCCTGTTCCCCTTTCCCTTCATGCTCTGTTCCTTCATCCTGGTATCCAATCCAATCTTGAATGTTGACATTTTCTGCCTCAGTCACAAATACTGACTCTCACTGGAATACAGGATCCACACACACTGACTCTCACTGGAGTACGGGTCCCACACACACTGACTCTCACTGGAATACAGGATCCACACACACTGACTGTCACTGGAGTACGGGTCCCACACACTGACTCTCACTGGAATACAGGATCCACACACACTGCCTCTCACTGGGGTGCAGGTCCCACACACACTGACTCTCACTGGGGTACGGGTTCCACACACACTGACTCTCACTGGAATACAGGATCCACACACACTGACTCTCACTGGGGTGCGGGTCCCACACACACTGACTCTCACTGGAATACAGGATCCACACACACTGACTCTCACTGGGGTACGGGTCCAACACACACTGACTCTCACTGGGGTACGGGTCCCACAGCCACTGACTCTCACTGGAATACAGGATCCACACACACTGACTCTCACTGGAATACAGGATCCACACACACTGACTCTCACTGGGGTACGGGTCCCACAGACACTGACTCTCACTGGGGTACGGGTCCCACAGCCACTGACTCTCACTGGAATACAGGATCCACACACACTGACTCTCACTGGGGTACGGGTTCCACACACACTGACTCTCACTGGGGTACGGGTCCCACAGACACTGACTCTCACTGGGGTACGGGTCCCACACACACTGACTCTCACTGGAATACAGGATCCACACACGCGGACTCACTGGGGTACGGGTCCCACAGACACACTGACTCTCACTGGGGTACGGGTCCCACAGACACACCGACTCTCACTGGGGTATGGGTCCCACACACACTGACTCTCACTGGAATACAGGATCCACACAGGCTGACTCACTGGGGTACGGGTCCCACACACACTGACTCTCACTTGGGTACGGGTCCCACACACACTGACTCTCACTGGGGTACGGGTTCCACAGACACACTGACTCTCACTGGGGTACGGGTTCGACACACACTGACTCTCACTGGGGTACGGGTTCCACACATGCTGACTCTCACTGGGGTACGGGTTCGACACACACTGACTCTCACTGGGGTACGGGTTCCACACATGCTGACTCTCACTGGGGTACGGTTCCCACACACACTGACTCTCTCTGGAATACAGGATCCACACACGCTTTAGTTTAGGCAGGCATCAAGATCGGCGGTGGCTTGGAGGGCTGAATGGCCTGTTCCTGTGCTGCACTGTTCTTTGACTCTCACTGGGGTAAGGGTCTCACAGACACTGACTCTCACGAATACAGGATCCACACACACAGACTCTCATGGGGTACGGGTCCCACAGACATTGACTCTCACTGGAATACAGGATTCACAGACACACCGACTCTCATGGGGTACGGGTTTCACAGGCACACTGACTCTCACTGAGATACGGGTTCCACACACACTGACTCTCACTGGGGTACGGGTTCCACACACACTGACTCTCACTGGAATACAGGATCCACACACGCTTTAGTTTAGGCAGGCATCAAGATCGGCACAGGCTTGGAGTGCCGAATGGCCTGTTCCTGTTCTGTTCTTTGTTCTTTGACTCTCATGGGGTACGGGTCCCACAGACACTGACTCTCACTGGAATACAGGATCCACAGACACACCGACTCTCACTGGGGTACGGGTTCCACAAACACACCGACTCTCACTGGGGTACGGGTTCCACACACACACCGACTCTCACTGGGGTACGGGTTTCACAGACACCCGTCTGGCGGCGCAGTGGTTAGCACCGCAGCCTCACAGCTCCAGCAGCCCGGGTTCAATTCTGGGTACTGCCTGTGTGGAGTTTGCAAGTTCTCCCTGTGTCTGCGTGGGTTTTCTCCGGGTGCTCCGGTTTCCTCCCACATGCCAAAGACTTGCAGGTTGATGGGTAAATGGGCCATTATAAATTGCCCCTAGTATAGGTAGGTGGTAGGGGAATATAGGGACAGGTGAGGATGTGGTAGGAATATGGGATTAGTGTAGGATTAGTATAAATGGGTGGTTGATGGTCGGCACAGACTCGGTGGGCCGAAGGGCCTGTTTCAGTGCTGTATCTCTAAACTAAACTAAACTGACTCTCACTGGGGTACGGGTTCCACACACGCTAACTGCCATTGGGGTATGGGTTCCACAGACACACTGATGCTCACTGGGGTACGGGTCCCACACACACTGACGCTCACTGGGGTACGGGTCCCACACACACTGGCTCTCACTGGAGTATGGCTCCCACAGACACTGACACTCACTGGGGTACGGGTCCCACACACACTGACTCTCACTGGAGTATGGCTCCCACAGACACTGACACTCACTGGGGTACGGGTCCCACACACACTGACTCTCACTGGAATACAGGATCCACACACGCTTTAGTTTAGGCAGGCATCAAGATCGGCGCAGGCTTGGAGGGCCGAATGTCCTGTTCCTGTGCTGTTCTGTTCTTTGTTCTTTGACTCTCATTGGGGTACGGGTCCCACAGACACACTGACTCTCACTGGAGTACGGCTCCCACAGACACTGACACTCACTGGGGTACGGGCTCCACACAGACTGACTCTCACTGGGGTACGGGTTCCACACACACTGACGCTCACTGGGGTACGGGTTCCGCAGACATACTGACTCTCATTGGGGTACGGGTTCCACAGACACACTGACTCTCATTGGGGTACGGGTTCCACAGACACACTGACTCTCACTGAGGTACGGGCTCCACACAGACTGACTCTCACTGGGGTACAGGTTCCACACACACTGACTGTCATTGGGGTACGGGTTGCACCCACACACCGACTCTCACTGAGGTACGGGTTGCAAAGACACACCGACTCTCACTGAGGTACGGGTTGCACAGACACACCGACTCTCACTGAGGTATGGGTTGCACAGACACACCGACTCTCACTGAGGTACGGGTTGCACCCACACACCGACTCTCACTGGGGTACGGATTGCACCCACACACCGACTCTCACTGGGGTACGGATTGCACCCACACACCGACTCTCACTGGGGTACGGGTTGCACCCACACACCGACTCTCACTGGGGTACGGGTTGCACCCACACACTGACTCTCACTGGGGTACGGGTTGCACCCACACACCGACTCTCATGGGGTACGCGTTGCAAAGACACACCGACTCTCACTGGGGTACGGGTTGCACCCACACACCAACTCTCACGGGTTGCACCCACACACCAACTCTCACTGGGGTACGGGTTGCACCCACACACCAACTCTCACGGGGTACGGGTTGCACCCGCACACCAACTCTCACGGGGTACGGGTTGCACCCACACACCAACTCTCACGAGGTACGGGTTGCACCCGCACACCAACTCTCACGGGGTACGGGTTGCACCCACACACCAATTCTCACTGGGGTACGGGTTGCACAGACACACCAACTCTCACGGGGTACGGGTTGCACCCACACACCGACTCTCACTGAGGTACGGGTTGCAAAGACACACCGACTCTCACTGAGGTACGGGTTGCACCCACACACCGACTCTCACGGGGTACGGGTTGCACAGACACACCGACTCTCACTGGGGTACGGGTTTCACAGACACCCGTCTGGCGGCGCAGTGGTTAGCACCGCAGCCTCACAGCTCCAGCAGCCCGGGTTCAATTCTGGGTACTGCCTGTGTGGAGTTTGCAAGTTCTCCCTGTGTCTGCGTGGGTTTTCTCCGTGTGCTCCGGTTTCCTCCCACATGCCAAAGACTTGCAGGTTGATGGGTAAATGGGCCATTATAAATTGCCCCTAGTATAGGTAGGTGGTAGGGGAATATAGGGACAGGTGAGGATGTGGTAGGAATATGGGATTAGTGTAGGATTAGTATAAATGGGTGGTTGATGGTCGGCACAGACTCGGTGGGCCGAAGGGCCTGTTTCAGTGCTGTATCTCTAAACTAAACTAAACTGACTCTCACTGGGGTACGGGTTCCACACACGCTAACTGCCATTGGGGTATGGGTTCCACAGACACACTGACGCTCACTGGGGTACGGGTCCCACACACACTGGCTCTCACTGGAGTACGGCTCCCACAGACACTGACATTCACTGGGGTACGGGTCCCACACACACTGACTCTCACTGGAATACAGGATCCACACACGCTTTAGTTTAGGCAGGCATCAAGATCGGCGCAGGCTTGGAGGGCCGAATGTCCTGTTCCTGTGCTGTTCTGTTCTTTGTTCTTTGACTCTCATTGGGGTACGGGTCCCACAGACACACTGACTCTCACTGGAGTACGGCTCCCACAGACACTGACACTCACTGGGGTACGGGCTCCACACAGACTGACTCTCACTGGGGTACGGGTTGCACCCACACACCGACTCTCACTGAGGTACGGGTTGCACCCACACACCAACTCTCACTGGGGTACGGGTTGCACCCACACACCAACTCTCACGGGTTGCACCCACACACCAACTCTCACTGGGGTACGGGTTGCACCCACACACCAACTCTCACTGGGGTACGGGTTGCAAAGGCACACCGACTCTCACTGGGGTACGGGTTGCACAGACACACCAACTCTCACGGGGTACGGGTTGCACCCACACACCGACTCTCACTGAGGTACGGGTTGCACCCACACACCAACTCTCACTGGGGTACGGGTTGCACCCACACACCAACTCTCACGAGGTACGGGTTGCACCCACACACCAATTCTCACTGGGGTACGGGTTGCAAAGGCACACCGACTCTCACTGGGGTACGGGTTGCACAGACACACCGACTCTCACTGAGGTACGGGTTGCAAAGACACACCGACTCTCACTGAGGTACGGGTTGCAAAGACACACCGACTCTCACTGAGGTACGGGTTGCACCCACACACCGACTCTCACTGGGGTACGGGTTGCACCCACACACCGACTCTCACGGGGTACGGGTTGCACAGACACACCGACTCTCACTGGGGTACGGGTTGCACAGGCACACCGACTCTCACGGGGTACGGGTTGCACCCACACACCAACTCTCTCTGGGTACGGGTTG
This sequence comes from Heterodontus francisci, assembly GCF_036365525.1. Lineage (NCBI taxonomy): Eukaryota > Metazoa > Chordata > Chondrichthyes > Heterodontiformes > Heterodontidae > Heterodontus > Heterodontus francisci. Next base: position 8,169,967 of record NC_090375.1, on the reverse strand, counting down.
CACCCACACACCGACTCTCACGGGGTACGGGTTGCACCCACACACCAACTCTCTCTGGGTACGGGTTGCACCCACACACCGACTCTCACGGGGTACGGGTTGCACCCACACACCGACTCTCACGGGGTACGGGTTGCACCCACACACCGACTCTCACGGGGTACGGGTTGCACCCACACACCGACTCTCACGGGGTACGGGTTGCACCCACACACCGACTCTCACGGGGTACGGGTTGCACCCACACACAGACTCTCACGGGGTACGGGTTGCACACCCTCTGACTTTCATTGGGGTACGGGTTTTACAGACTCTCGATGGGTTTCTGCTTGGATGTGTATGACCAGCTAGTACTCAAGCTCCAGATCATTACCCTGTGATTACTGCTGGATACGTTTGTCAGGTGAGCATGAGTTCACCACCTCCTCGTTCCGCCTCCTGGTATTAACTGTCTGAATATTACGATCTATGACTGGCACCTAGATGGGCAGGAATTAGCACCTTCAGGAGTTTGGGATGGGGAAAGAAACCTCGAGTGTGTGTTTAACTTGCTCCATGGCTTCTCCCCTCCCTCTATCAGTAACTTCCTGCAGTCCTCCAAAATATCTGCGCTTCTGCAGTTTTGGCCTCCTCACTGTCCATTGCTCCTCCATTAAGTGGCCGTACCTTCAGTTTGCTGGGTGCTGAGCTCTGGAATTCCCTCCATAAACCTCTCTGCCTCTCGCTGTTTTAAGACACTCCTTAGAACTTACCTCTTTGACCAAACTTTTAGCCACCTGTCCTAATTTCTCCTTATGTGGCTTGTTGTCAGGTTTAGTTTTTTAATGCTCTTGTGAAGCGACTTGGCATGTTTTTCTACATTAAAGGTGCTACATAAATGTTAGTGTGTTAAATGTACTGCGTATTATATGTGTGTGGGGAACTGTGAAATACTGTGTGTTATGTTAGTGTGTGTGTGTTGGGGCTGGGTGGGAAGCGTTTAGGTAGGGGTGTGTGTGTGTGTGTTGGGGTGAGGGGGGGTGGGTGGTAGCCAGCCAGTGATTGAGTGAATCTAGGCCACTCGGCCCCTCGAGCCTGCTCCGCATAGGAGCAGAAAGGGTATGATCACATTACCAAATGGAGGAGCAAATCTGCAGGGAAAACACAGAGAAGTGCAAGAACTATAGAGTGGTGATATTGGGGGACTTTAATTACCCAAATATCAACTGGGATAATGTTAGAGTAAAGGGGAAGGAGATGGAGGAATTTCTAAAATATGTTCAGGAGAACTTCCTTGACTAGAATTTCTTAGTCCAACTAGAAAGGAGGCATTGCTGGATTTGGTGCTGGGAAATGAAGTGGACCAAGTGCCTGTCGGGGAGCACTTGAATAAGAGTGATCATCGTATCATAGGGTTTAGACTAGTAATGTAGAAAAGCAAAGAACAAAATAAGGTAGAATGTCTAGACTGACAGAGTCAATGTAATGAGAAGGGATCTAGCCAGGGTAGAACGGAACCAAAGACTGGCAGGAAGAGCTGTATCGGAACAATGGGTTATCTTTAAGGAAGAGATACTTCAGCTACAGTCGACAACACTGGCATCTACCCAAAAAATTTGTAAAATTGCCCAGGTATGTCCATTCCACAAAAAGCAGGAGAAAGCCAACCTGGGCAATTACAGGCACATCAGTCTACTCTTGATCATCAACAAAGTGATGGAAGGTATTGTCACCAGTGGTATCAAGCGGCACTTATTCACAAATAACCTGCTCACTGCGCTCACTTTGGGTTCAGTTTGTGCCACTCAGCTCCTGACCTCATTACACCCTTGGTCCAAACATGGACTCAAGAGCTGAGGTGACATCAAGGCAGCATTTGACTCAGTATGGTATCAAGGAGCCCTAGCAAAACTGGAGTCAATGAGAATCGGGGGGGTGGGGGGGAAACTCTCTGCTGGCTGGAGTCATACCTAGCACAAAGAAGATGGCTGTGGTTGTTGGAGGTCAATCATCTCAGTCCCAGGACATGGCTACTAAAGTTCCTCAGTGTAGTGCCCTAGGTCCAACCATCTTCAGTTGCTTCATTAATGACTTTCCCTCCATCATAAGGTCAGAAGTGGGAATGATTGCACAATGTTCAGCACCATTCGCGACTCCTCAGATACTGAAGCAGTCCATGTCCATATGCAGCAAGTCCTGGACAACATTCAGGCTTCGGCTGATAAGTGGCAAGTTACATTCACGCCACACAAGTGCCAGGCAATGACCATCTCCAACAAGAAAGAATCCATCCATTTCTCCTTTGACATTTAATGGCATTAGCATCGCTGAATCCCCACTATCATCATCCTGTGGGGTTACCATTGACCAGAAACTGAACTGGATCAGCCATGTGGCTACAGAGGCTGGGTATTCTGCAGCGAGTAACTCACTTCCTGACTTCCCAAAGCCTGTCCACCATCTACAAGGCACAAGTCAGGAGTGTGATGGAATACTCTCCACTTTCCTGGATGGGTGCAGCTCCAACAACACTCAAGAAGCATGACACTGTCCAGAACAAAGCAGCCCACTTGATTGGCACCCCATCTACAAACTTCAGCATTCACTCCCTCCACCACTGACGCACAGTGACAGCAGTGTGTCCCATCTACAAGAGGCACTGCAGCTAATCACCAAGGCTTCTTCGACAGCACCTTCCAAACCCGCGACCTCTACCACCTATGGGCGGCGCAGTGGTTAGCACCGCAGCCTCACAGCTCCAGTGACCCGGGTTCAGTTCTGGGTACTGCCTGTGTGGAGTTTGCAAGTTCTCCCTGTGACCACATGGGTTTCCTCCGGGTGCTCCAGTTTCCTCCCACATGCCAAAGACTTGCAAGTTGATAGGTAAATTGGCCATTGTAAATTGCCCCTAGTGTAGGTAGGTGGTAGGAGAATTGAGGGAAGGTGGGGATGTGAGAGGGAAATGGGATTAATGTAGGATTAGTATAAATGGGTGGTTGATGGCGCAGACTCGTTGGGCTGAAGGACCTGTTTTGCTGCTGTATCACTCTATGACTCTAGAAGGACAAGGGCAGCAAATGCATGGGAACACCACCATCCGCAAGTTCCCTTCCAAGACACACACCGTCCTGACTTGGAACTATATCTCCGTTCCTTCACTGTCGCTGGGTCAAAATCCTGGAACTTCCTTTCTAACAGCACTGTGGGTTTACCGACACCACATAGGTGGCTCACCTCCACCTTCTCGGGGGCAAATAGCGATGGGCAATAATTGCTGGCCTAGCCAGCCATGCCCACATCCCATGAATGAATTAAAAAAAAATTTCAAGTAAGGGTGAAAGGTCGGGGAACCAAGAACGGGGTTCCTTAGTTGACGAGAGAGATCGCGATGATGATGAAACAAAAAAAGAGGGTGTATGATGCATGTCAGTTGAACTCATCAAGTGAGAACCTGGCCATATACAATAAGTTGAGAGGGGAGGTGAAAAGGAAAATAAGACTGGCAAAGAGAGAATATGAAAATAGAATGGCAGTTAACATAAAAGATCTTCTACTGGCATGTAAATTGTAAGCAGGTAGTAAGAGGTGGAGTGGTGTCTATCAGGGACAAAGCAGGTAATATATGCTTTGAGACACTGGGCAAGGTTAATATACTTAGTGAGTACTTTGTATCAGTGTTCACTAAGGAAATAGAGGCTGACAACATATCAGTAGAAGCAGAGAGAGTAGAGGCAATGGATAGGATAAAAATTGAGTGGGAGGTACTAAAAAGGTTGGCTATGCCAGATAGGTTACCTGGTCTGGATGGCTTACGTCCCAGGTTGCTAAAGGAAGTGGAACAACGGAGATTGCGGGGAGATTTGATAGAGCCGTACAAGATTACGACAGGTTAGATAAATTAGACAAGGAAAAACTGTTCCCATTAGCTGATGGTACGAGGGCTAGGGGACACAGACTGAAGGTTTTGGGCAAGAGATGTGGTGGTAATATGAGGAAGAACTTTTTTACGCAGTGAGTGGTAATGACCTGGAACTCGCTGCCCACAAGGGTGGTGGAAGCGGAGACAGTCAGTGATTTCAAGAGGAAGTTGAATGGGCACTTGATAGAAATTAACTTTCAGGGCCTCAGGGATCGAGACAGCAGGTGGGCCTGACTGCATCGCTCCATGGAGAGCCAGCATGGGCTCAATGGACCCAATGACTTTGACTCTAATTGTGCGTCTGTGTTTTGGGGCTGGGGGTAAGCGTTAAGGGGTGTGTGTGTATATCTGTGTGTGTATGTTGGGCCAGGGGAGGATAGCTTTAATGTGTCCGTGTGTGTGTGCATGCGTGCATGCGTGCATCAGGCCAGGGGAGGATAGTGGTAACGTGTGTGTGTGTCCATTTCCAGTTGCGACTATTTCCTCTGTCTCCTCACCTCCAGGTGTGTGATGTGTCAGCGCTGAAGGACCTGCCAGCTCTACAGACCCTCCACTTGGACAATACCAACATCACAGAGAGCTCGCTTCGGGCACTGAGCTCTCACCCAACTCTGTCCTCGCTCAGTGTTCCCGGACTGCAGTCACTTAGCGGAGATGTCACGCTGCAGATTATCTCAGGTTAGGTAGCGACAGTCTCAACCACAATCAGACTGAGCAGTAACAGTCTCCACAGTCACCACTGGCTTTTCACAGTCTCGCATCAGGTGAACGTAGGACTATCCCAGCCCATTGAGTGTTGGCTCCCTCACACTGCCTTTAGTCTGTATCTAACCCCGTGCTGTACCTGTCCTGGGAGTGTTTGATTGGGCAGCGTAGAGGGAGCTTTACTCTGTATCTAACCCCGTTTTTTTTTAAGGTGACCTTTATACCCCAGGCCCCTTTTATGTATCTAACCCCATACTGTACCTGTCCTGGGAGTGTTTGATGGATCAGTGTAGAAGGAGCTTTACTCTGTATCTAACCCCGTGTTGTACCTGTCCTGGGAGTGTTTGAGTGGGCAGTGTAGAGGGAGCTTTACTCTGTATCTAACCCCATGCTGTACCTGTCCTGGGAGTGTTTGATGGATCAGTGTAGAAGGAGCTTTACTCTGTATCTAACCCCGTGTTGTACCTGTCCTTGGGAGTGTTTGATTGGGCAGTGTAGAGGGAGCTTTACTCTGTATCTAACCCCATGCTGTACCTGTCCTGGGAGTGTTTGATGGGTCAGTGTAGAAGGAGCTTTACTCTGTATCTAACCCCATGCTGTACCTGTCCTGGGAGTGTTTGATGGGACAGTGTAGAGGGAGCTTTACTCTGTATTTTGTAACATATCTGCACACAGCCTGAGTTTCGATGTGTTTCTAACTGTTGAGCAGGCTTATTCTTGCACCAGATTAAAGTTTCACATACTGCACTGTAATATTTTTACTCGTGAAAGGTGTGTATTGTTGCAGCGAGGACATAGAGCACTCACCTTGTTCCCAACTCCTGCCCCAGGTCTGAATCTGACTCACCTTAAGCTGCCAGATAGGCACACAGTGAGCGACTCTGGACTCTGCTTCCTGTCTCTCCTGGAGCGACTGATTGAACTTGACCTCACCGACTACACACAGGTCACGGACCAAGGTGTCAGCCACCTCGCCAGGCTGCTGAGGTAACTGTTTGCCTGCTTATTCTCCAACCCTCCTTTGCACCAGGTTCAGTATGCTGCAAATGGCGGGTCACGGTTGGACTGATAGGAAGAGTGCGTGTGTAAGTCACAGGCCTCCAACCAGGTGCTGCGGGATGTTAACACTGTCCATACTGAAGGGCTGAGTGGCGGAAAACATGTACTGGGATGCACAGGACCCATCCTGAATAGAATCATAGAAAGGTTAAGGCACAGCAAGAGGCCGCTTGGCCTATTGTGTGTGTGTCGGCCAAAAAACGATCCACCTATTCGAATTCCATCTTTCAGCATTGGTCCGTAGCCCTGCCGATTACGGCACTTGAGGTGCATATCCAGACTCCTTTTGAATGAGTTGAGGGTCTCTGCCTCAAATACCCTTTCAGGCAGTGAGTTCTAGACCATCACCATCTCTCGGTGAAAAAGTGTTTCCTCATCTCCCCTCTAATTTTTCTACCAATCACTTTAAACCTATGCCTCCTCGTCACTGACCTCTCTGCTAAGGTGAATAGACTTCACCTCCACTCTATCCAGGACCCTCAAAATTTAGTACATCTTGATCATCTCCCCTCAGCCTTCTCTGTTCCAAGGAGACAACCCCAGCCTATCCAATCTTTCCCCATAGCTGCATTTTTGCAGTCCTGGCAACATCCTCGTAAATCTCCTCTGTACCCTCTCTAGTGCAATTACATCCTTTCTGTAATGAGGTGACCAGAACTGCACACAGTACTCAAGTTGTGGCCTAACCAATGAGTTATACAGTTCCAGCATAACCTCCCTGCTCTTGTATTCTATACCTTGGCTAATAAAGGAAAGGATTCCATATGCCTTCTTAACCACCTTATCGACCTGTCCTGCTACCTTCAGGGATCTGAGGTCCCTCACTTCCTCTACGCTTCTCAGTATTTTCCCATTAATCCTGTACTCCTTTGCCTTGTTTGAACTCCCCAAATGCTTCACCTCACACTTCTCCAAGTTAAATTCCATTTTCCACTTTTCTGCCCATCTGACCAGACCATCAGTATCTTTCTGCAGCCTACAGCTATCCTCCTGGCTATCTACCACATGGCCAATCTTTGTGTCGTCTGCAAAATTCTTGATCATGCCCCCTACATTTATGTCCAAATTGTTAATGTACACCACAAAAAGCAGGGGACCCACGGAACGCCACTGGAAACAGCCCTCCAGTCACTAAAACACCCGTCAACAATTACCCTTTGTTTCCTGCCACTGAGCCAATTTTGTATCCACCTTGCTGCATTTCCCTGGATCCCATGGGATTTTATTTTTTTAACCAGTCTACCATGTGGGACCTTGTCAAAAGCCTTGCTAAAATCCATGTAGACCACATCAACTGCACTACCCTCGTCTTTCTTCCTTGTTACTACTTCAAAAAATTTGATCGAGTTGGTCAGCCAAGATCGTCCCTTAACAAATCCAAGCTTACTGTCCTTGATCCGTGCCTTTCTAAGTGACAGTTTATCCTGTCTCTCAGAAATAATTCCAATAATTTCCCACTACGGAGGTTAGACTGACTGGCCTGTAATTATTCGGTCTATCCTTCACTCCCTTTTTAAACAGAGGTACAACGTTAGCAATTCTCCAATCCTCTGGCACCACACCTGTATCCAGTGAGGACTGGAAAATGATGGTCAGACCCTCTGCTATTTCCCCTCTTGCTTTTACCAAACCTAGGATACGTTTCATCTGGTTCTGGTGATCTATCAACTTTCAAGGATGCTAATCCCATTAATACTTCCTCTCTCCCTATGTTTATCACATCACATTTTTCCTCCTTAACTACAATATCTGCATCGTTCCTCTCTTTTGTGAAGACAGACGCATATTATTAATTACGAGCCATACCAATATCTTGCATTCCTACACATAGGTTACCTTTTTGGTCTTTTATGAGCCCTACTCTCTCCTTAGTTATCCTCTTACTTTTAATGTATTGGTAAAACATCTTTGGGTTCACCTTGATTTTGCTTGCCAATATTTTTTCATGCCCTCTCTTTGCTAATTTCCATTTTGAATTCCCCCCTCCACTTGCTATACTCCTCTCTGTAGCATTGAGTTCTCGGTGTTGGACATGAGCTTTCATTTTCTTCCTTATTTTACCCTGTAGGCTTCGTGACATCCATGGGGTTCTAGATTTGGCAGCCTCACCCTTTTTCTTTGTGGGAACATGTTTACCCTGAACCCCTTGAATCTCCCATTTGAATGCCTCCCACTGTTCTGACACTGATTTATCTTCAAGTAGCTGTTTCCAGTGCACTTTCACTAAATCACTCCTCAGTTTAGTAAAATTGGCCTTGCCCCAATTGTGAACTCTAACTCCTGTTCTATCTCTGTTCTTTTCCATAATTATGTTAAAACTGACTGAATTATGATCACTACCACCAAAATGCTCTCCCACTGCCACTCCTTCCATCTGCCTGTCTTCATTTCCTAAAACTAAGTCTAAAACTGCACCCTCTCTTGTTGGACTTGCTACATACTGGGCAAAAAAGGTCTCCTGAATGCACCTCAAGAATTCTGCTCCCTCAATTCCTTTCACACTAAAACTATCCCAGTTAATATTGGAGTAATTAAAATCCCCTACTATTACTGCCCTATTGTTCTTACACTTCTCAGAGATTTGCCTACATATCTGCTCTTCTATCTCCCTCTGACTGTTTGGGGGGTCTGCAGTACTCTCCCAGCAGTGTGATTGCCCCTTTTTTGTTGCTTAGCTCAATCCATATGGCCTCATTTGATGAACCTTCCAACATATCATCCCTCCTCACAGCTATAATAGTTTCCTTGACCAGAATTGCCACTCCCCTCCTTTCTTGTCCCTCTCCCTTTCGCATCTGAAAACCCTGCAACCAGGAACGTTGAGCTACCATTCCTGTCCCTCCTTTTAATCACTATGATATCATACTGCCACTTGTCTATCTGTGCCCTCAGCTCATCTGCTTTATTTGCTTTTGCTTTTATTGAAATAGATACCCTTGAGCACTGCCAAACTCTTTTTTTTTATTTACTAACCTTCGTTTCCTCTGTCTTCCAGACTCATCCATTAATTTTCCACCTTCCATTTTAATTTCTGATTTTGTCCCAGCTGAGTTTACCTTCAGTTCCCCCCGCCAAACTAGTTTAAACCCTCCCTAACAGTACTAGCAAAGCGTCTCGCAAGGAACTCAGTCCCGGCTCTGTTCAGATGCAACCCATCCGGCCTGTACAGGTCCCATCACCCCCAGAACCACTCCCAATATCCCAGGAATCTGAAGCTTTCCCTCCTGCACCAGCCACGCAGTCATCTGTCTTATCCTTCTATTTCTATACTCACTTGCACGTGGCACTGGGAGTAATCCGGAGATTACTACTTTTGAGGTCCTGCTTGCTAATTTCTTACCTCGCTCCCTAAATTCTGACTGCAAGACCACGTCCCTCTTTCTACCTATGTCATTGGTTCCGATGTGGACCACGACTGCTGGCTGCTCACCCACCCCCTTCAGGCTGCTCTGCAGCCACTCAGTGACATCGTTGACACTGGCACCAGGAAGGCAACACACCATCTTGGATTTACGTCTGTGGCCACAGAAACACCTGTCTGTTCCCCTGACTAATGAATCACCTATCACTATGGCTCTTCCAGTCTTCTCTGTACCCTGCAGTGCATCTGAGCCACCCCTGCTGCCATGGACTTGGCTGTGGCTCAACTCCCCAGGTAAAGCATCACTTTCCTCAGTATTCAGAACTGAATACTTGAAACTGTTGCACCTGCATGCTTACCTTCAGTGACTGGTGTATGAGAACACCCAGGTCTCGTTGCATATTCCCCTGTCTCAGTTTATAGCCGTTCAGATAATCTGTCTTCCTGTTTTTGCTGCCAAAGTGGAAAACCTCACATTTATCCACATTATACATGCATTAGCCCACTCACTCAACTTGTCCAAATCACCCTGAAGCCTCTCTGCATCCTCCTCACAACTCACCCACCCAGTTTTGTGTCATCTGTAAATTTGGAGATATTACATTTAGTTCCCTCATCTAAATCGTATATTGTGAATAGCTAGGGTCCTAGCACTATCGCTGCGGTACCCCACCAGTCACTGCCTGCCATGTGGTGCCCAGGGAGGCAATGTGCAGTGCTTTTGTCACTGGACTAGTAATCTAGAGGCCCAGGCTAATGCTGTGGGGACATGGATTCAAATCTCACCATGGCAGATGGTGAAATTTGAATTCAATTAATAAATCTGGAATTAAAAGCTAGTCTACTGGTGACCATGAAACTATTATCAATGGTTGTAGAAAAAAAAACATCTGGTTCAATAATGCCCTTTCGGGAAGGAAATCTGCCAAATTTACCTGGTCTGCCCGACAGCGAACTCCAGACCCACAACAATGTGGTTGTCTCTTATCTGCCCTCTGAAATGGCCTAGCAAGCCACTCCGTTCAAGGGCAATTAGGGATGGGCAATAAATGCTGGCCTAGCCAGGGACGCCCATGTGCAATGAACTAATAAAGGAAAAGAACTGGACACAATACTCCAGTTGAGGCTGAACCAATGTTTTATACAGGTTTACGATAAATTTCTTGTCCTTGTCTATGCCCATATTTATAAAGCCCAGGATCCCATATGCTTTATTAGCCACTTTCTCAACCTGCCCTGCAACCTTCACTGATTTGTACACATATACCCCTAGGTCTCTCTGCTCCTGCACCCACTTTAGAATTGTACCCTTTATACTGTCTCTCCTCATTCTTCTTACCAAAATGAATCACTTCACATTTCTCTGCATTAAATTTCATATGTCATGTGCCTGCCCATTCTACCAGCCTATGTCCTAGAACAAAGAATAGTACTGCACAGGAACAGGCCATTCGGCCCTCCAAGCCTGTGCCGATCTTGATGCCTGCCTAAACTAAAACCTTCTTCACTTACGGGGACCGTATCCCTCTGTTTCCATCCTATTCATGTATTTGTCAAGATGCCTCTTAAACGTCATTATCGTACCTGCTTCCACCATCTCCCCCGGCAGCAAGTTCCAGGCACTCACCACCCTCTGTGTAAAGAACTTGTCTCGCACATCCCCTCTAAACTTTGCCCCTCTCACCTTAAACGTATGTCCCCTAGTAACTGACTCTTCCACCCTGGGAAAAAGTTTCTGACTATCCACTCTGTCCATGCTGCTCATAACTTTGTAAACCTCTCTCATGTCGCCCCTCCACCTCCGTCGTTCCAGTGAAAACAATCCGAGTTTATCCAACCTCTCCTCATAGCTAATGCCCTCCAGACCGGGCAACATCCTGGTAAACCTCTTAAGGTTTACCACTATCCTCCTCACAGTTTACAATACTTCCAAGTTTTGTGTCATCTGCATATTTTGAAGTTGTGCCCTGTACACCCAAGTCTAGCTCATTGATATAAATCAAGAATAACAGTGGTCCTAACACTGGCCCCTGGGGAGCCCCCACTATATACTTTTCTCCCGTCCGAAAAACAACCGTTCACCACTACTCTGTTTCCTGTCACTCAGCCAATTTCTTATCTGTACTGGCACTGTCCCTTTTATTCCATGGGCTCTAACGTTGCTGGCAAGCACGTGGCACTTTATCAAATGCTTTTTGGAAATCCATGTACGTCACATCAACCGCATTACCTTCATCAGCCCTCTCCGTTACCTCATCAAAAAACTCAAGAAAGTTAGTTAAACATAATTTGCCTTTAACAAATTTGTGCTGGCTTTCATTAATTAATCCACATTTGTCCAAGTGACTGTTAATTTTGTCCTGAATTATTGCTTCTAAAAGCTTTCCCATCACTGAGGTTAAACTGACTGGCCTGTAGTTGGTGGGCTTATCCTTTTGCAATTCTCCAGTCCTCTGGCACCATCCCTGTATCTAAGGAGGATTGAAAGGTTATGGCCAGTGCCTCCACAATTTCCACCCTTACTTCCCTAAGTATCCTTGATGCATCTCATCCGGTCCTGGTGACTTATCAACATTAAATACAGCCAGCCTATCTAATACCTCCTCTTTATCAATTTTTAGCCCATCCAGTGTCTCAACTACTTCCTCTTTCACTATGACTTGGGCAGCATCTTCCTTGGTAAAGACAGATGCAAAGTACTCATTTAGTACCTCAGCCTTGCCCCCTGCCTCCATGCGTAAGTCCCCTTTTAGGTCTCTAAATGGCCCACTCTTTTTACCACCTTTTTACTACATATACACCTATAGAAGACTTCAGGATTTCCTTTTATGTTAGCTGCCAGTCTCTTCTCATACTCTCTCTTTGCTTCTCCTATTTGTTTTTTCACTTCCCCTCTGAACCTTCTATGTTTAGCCTGGTTCTCAATTGTTTTATCCAGCTGACATCTGTCATACGCTCCCTTTTTCTGCTTCATTTTATTTTATCTCTTTCGTCATCCAGGGAGCTCTGAATTCGTTTCTTCTATCTTTCCCCCTAGTGGGAATGTACCTCGGCTGTACCCAAACTACCTCCTTTTTCAAGGCAGCCCATTGTACCATTACAGTTTTGCCTGCTAATCTTTGATTCCTGTTTCTCCTGAGAGAGTTGAGGAACTGATCGGGCACGGGTCTGTCCTGAGAGAGTCGAGGAACTGATTGGGCATGGGTCTGTCTTGAGAGAGTCGAGGAACTGATCGGGCACGGGTCTGTCCTGAGAGAGGCGAGGAACTGATCGGGCACGGGTCTGTCCTGAGAGAGGCGAGGAACTGATCGGGCACGGGTCTGTCCTGAGAGAGTCGAGGAACTGATCGGGCACGGGTCTGTCATGGAGCCTTGCCTCTGATCTCTATCCAGTGACACTTCAGCCCCAACCCTCACCATGTGCCATCCTGACTGTTCTGATCCCAATGTGGCAGTGCCTGCTGGAACAGGGACTTGTAAGCACGCGGTGTGCGTTCGTGCACGTGTTCCTTGTTTTTTAAATGTTGATGGTTTGTGTTCTGGTCAGACAGCAGCTCGCTAATGGGTGCCCTCTGTTCTTGTAGGTTGACCAAGCTTTCCCTCAGTAACACACTGGTGACAGACGCTGGATTAGTTCACCTGCAGCCTCTGAAAGACCTTGAGGAACTCTGCCTCGACCGCACGAACGTCAGCAGCAAGGGAGTGGCTCGATGTATCAGGAGCCTGCCTCATTTACAGGTCAGGAAGAAATATAGCCACAGATACAGTGTGAGGAAGCTGGGCCTCCCTGGCCAGGCTGGCATTTATTGCCCACCCATTGTTGCCCTGTGCAGTGGAGTGTCTTGCAAGGCCAATCGGGGGACAGTTCAGAGTCAACCACATATAGGCCAGACTAGTTAAGGACGGCAGATTTCCTTCTTTAAAGGGCACTAATGAACCAGAAGGATTTTGACGACAGTCGACAGCTTCACTTGACAGCTTCAGTTGACTTCCACTGAAATCAGAATTTTATTTTCCAGATATTTTAAACTGAATTCCAATTCTCAGACTTGCCCAGGTGGGATTTGAGCTCACATTCTCTGGATTATTGGCCCAGTAACAATAACCACTATCCAAAGCTTTGTACAACTAAATCAAAATTTCCTCCTCTCTGCAATCCAACCCGCTTGAGATACAGGCCAGGATTCCATCAGCTTTTTTTGATAGTGTTTTCTACCTGTGCACCAGCTTTTAGTGATTTGTGTACACAGACTCTTTGTTTTGCTCATTAGTCCCTTGCCATTTACAAAAAAATCCTATTTTACTGGCTTGAATCAAGTGGTTGACCTCACACTTGGATATCGGCTAGCAGAATGGGCAGACAAGCGGCAGATGGAATTTAATACAGAGAAGTGGGAGACGATGCATTTGGCGATAGGGAGAGGTAATATTTGACTTAATGACATAGTTCTGAAGAGGGACCTGGGGATCCATGTGCATCGATCTTTGAAGGTGACAGGACATATTGAGAGAGTGGTTAGTAAAGCAAATTGATCTTGGGATTCATAAATAGAGGCATTGAGTACAAAAGCAGGGAAGTTATGCGTAACCTTTATAAAGCTCTGGTTAGGCCCCAACTGGAGTATTGTGTCCAGTTCTGGTCACCACACTTTAGGAACGATGTGAGCATCCTTGAGAGGCTGCAGAGGAGATTTACCAGAATGGTTCCAGGGATGGAGGATTTTAGCTACAAGGTTAGGTTGGAAAAGATGGGGTTGTTCTGCTTGGAGAAAAGGAGATTGAGAGGAGTTTTGATAGAGGTGTACAAGATTATGACAGGCTTAGATAAGTTAGACAAAAAGCTGTTCCCATTAGATGATGGTACTAGGACTAGGGGACACAGATTGAAGGTTTTGGGTAAGAGCTGCCGGGGGGATGTGAGGAAGAACTTTTTTTACACAGTGGGTGGTAATGACCTGGAACACTCTGCCTACGATGGTGGTAGAAGTGGAGACAATGAATAATTTCAAAAGGAAATTGGATGGACATTTGAAGGAAATAAACTTGCAGGGCTATAGGGAATGGAACTGACTGGATTGCCCTAGAGAGAGCTGGCATGCACTCAATGGGCTGAATGGCCTCCTCCTGTGTTGTAATGGCTGTATATCATCGCACCTTCAAGGTGGTCTAGGAATCAATATGGAGAGGATGAAGAAAAGTGACAAAATTAATGGTACAAATGGTTCCCTGTGAAAAGGATTCAATTCCCAGAGAAAACCAGTTAAAAAGCTGAGTTAGAAACCTGAGAGAGAGAGTATGCGAGGAACAGAGAAATAGGGTGTGCGAGGGATGGGGCTGGAGGGAGAGGGGGCACGCAAAGGAGAGGTGTTGGTGAGGCGGTGTAAGGAATGAGGGGGAGTGCGAGGAGGAGGGTGAGAGCATGTGTACCAGGGAAGGGCAGACTGGGGGGTGGAGGGAGGGTTTGGTGCTGAATCTCTTTCCGTTGTCACAGACACTGGGTCAGTGGCCTATTGCCCCCTTACATGCTCTGGTGGTCATTTTAAGAGCAATTACTGAGAGGCTCAGAGCCTGGGATGGGCTGGGGGAGCTAATGATGGATAAATATTTTCCAAGGATGAACAGGCTCTAGGCACTAGAAAAGAGGAGGCTGAGGGGTGACCTGATGGAGATCTTTAAAATAATGATGGGGTTGATAAGGTAGATGTAGAAAAGATGTTTCCACTTGTGGGAGAGACCAAAACTTGATGCCATCAATATAAAATAATCACTAATAAATCCAATAGGGAATTTAGGGGCAACATCTTTACCCAGAGAGTGGTGAGAATGTGGAACTCGCCAGCACACGGAATGATTGAAGTCAATATAGTATAGATACATTTAAGGGGAAGTGAGATAAACATGAGGAAGAAAGGAATAGAAGGATATGTTGATAGGGTGAGATGAAGAGGCCCGGGAGGAGGATTGTTTGGAGCATGGACTAATTGGGCCGAATGGCCTTGTTTCTGTGCTGTAAATTCAATGTACTAATTAGAAGCTTCTCCCGCAATGATGAGGCTCTATTAGTGACCTCATATGGCCCATGGACCAGAATCTGGTTAGCTTTAAGCTTCTAGTATCGGCTTCCTGGGGTTCTGGGACCTGGCTCCAGTCCAGCAGCCATTTGAAAAGCAGGTGGGTGCGTTTGGAGGGGAGTGAGCATGGACAGGAGAGGAAGGTTAGTTGGTTCTTCTGTTGCTGGAATAGGGTGTCTAATGGTGCTGCATTTAACATGTTTAACTGCAGGTCTTGAGCCTGGCATCGACGCGTGTTGGTGACACTGTGGTGACACAGGGACTGCTGCACTGCAAACAACTGGTGAAATTGAACTTAAGTCGGACTCGCATCACTGATCGAGGTACTCTCCTCTCCTTCCCCCAACAGGCTGCTGCTTCTTAACTGAAGTTCTCTCCTTTATCTCTGCCCCAGTGCCCAGTCTCACCATATGAGCACTGACCCATGCATTCAGACCACGACAAACTCTTTCACCTTGACCAGAACCAGAAGAACACAGCCTGAGCTTGAAGGGGGGATATTTAAAACTAGCCCATAGAAACAATATTTCAGTCAGCGAGTAGTCACTCAATGGAACAGACTCCCCAGTGGACACAGTTAGTATTCATTTAAAGGTAAATTAGATAGATTTATCTCTGGAAAATAAGATTTTGGAACACCATGTATGAGTAATTGGAGACACGACGTCTGGTGAGTGTAATGTGCTTGGGAGGTACAGGTAAATTTGGATTTTTGGTTCTGAAATCTCTCCAGCATTGGGGGTTTTCCTCACCTCATGTCTGCCTCTGCTATCTAACTGAAAGAGATTCATCGCTGTGATTAGTCAATAACTCCATTATCATTGGATAATGTAACCACCAGGAAGGTCAAAGTTGAATTAGATGGATCTTGGTTTTTTTTCATCCAGTAATTCCTACGTTACCATTCCTTTTGATTTTAAGTCTCTTGTATGGTGCCTATCCCATACTCTTTGAAAATTATATAAATTATCTGTACTGTTTTTCCTTGCTATTAATTCTCTAAAGGATTCCATGTTTGATCAAGCAAGACCTGCCTTTTAAAAATCCATGCCGACCGTCTCCTATTTCTCTAATTTCATCCCATTTTGTGGATTCTAAAAGTTCACCAACTAACTCGTAAATAAATCCAACCAATGCTTTTAACCTGAACCTAGTAGTGTGTCAGAATAGACAGGTTTGTGTAGTGAGCATCCTGTGACATCCCTGTAATGTTCTTCTGCAACGGGACTCTCTTGATTCTGACATGAAGTCGGGAACAGTTTTGGTTGTTGGAATTTTGCTCGACTCCTGAACTGCCATTTTCCTGTGACGCTGAGTTGGGAGAGAGCCGGAATGGGAATGGGGTGAACAGATCAGGGCACTGCATGCAGTTTCGAGTCCCACAATGGGAGAAGAATGTTGAGCAGAACAGCACAGATTCACCAGGATGCAGTCTGCTGTGAGGAAATGAAAGACCTGAAATATATTGGGGGTGGTTTTGTTGGAGCAGGGGAGGTTAAGGGATGATGTGATAGAGGTGTGTAAAATTATGAAAGGGTGGGACAAAGTGGATAGAAACACTGTTACTAGTGATTGGCAGAGCTGGAGCAGGGGGGGCATAGATGTAAGATTAAATAAGAGAGATTTAGAATGGAGAAAGAGAGAATTCTTTTCCTCAGAGGGTTGAGAGAGGGTGAAATTCACTCCCAATATTAGTGATTGGAGCAGAGACCATTGAAGAACTGGTAAGATAAATGATTGAAGGTAAAGGATGATAAAGGAATGCAGGAATAGGGCAAGTACCTGGGTTTAGGATACTGCTCGTATGGAGAACTGTTTGTGTTGAGCAGTCTGTTTCTGTATTTCTGTGTAATGCGACATAAGTTGCACCCTCAGCTCAACCAGACTGGCCTGAGGGTGTGGCTTAAATTCTCGCAGATTGAGCTGACTGCCCCTCGTGTGCTCTGGTTTCCAGGCCTGAAGCACCTCAGCCAGACCAAGGTGAGCCAGGTGAACCTCGATGGGACGGGCGTGACGCTACCTGGAATCAGCAGCCTAATGGCGACCTGCCCCGGCATCACCAGCATCCGCATCAACAACCTGCAGGCACTCTCTCCGGAGCAGGTCTCAGACCAGGAAATGGCAGCTGAGGATTGAACGGCGGGCCGGAGGCAAAGGGCTGGTGATGGTGGGTCTTAGAAACACCACCCCTTCTCCATAGTGAAATGAAAATGGGACTATTGGGAGGGAAGGGGATTATATTCCAACCCTTCAAAAGATTCCATATGGACCGGAACTTGCCCGGCATTCAGCCTATCTTCATTCAAACTCTGCACTTTTTCTATTGCTGCTTCCTCGCTTTCAGGCCCCAGTTGGTCACTGGAAGCAGCCCCATTCACAGACTGACACTTCCTAATACAGAGTCTGTATCTAACCTCATGCTGTACCTGTGCTGGGAGTGTTTGATGGGACAGTGTAGAGGGAGCTTTACTCCGTATTTAACCCATTTTTTTTTCCCTCTTTTTTTTTTTTTCTTTCTTTTTACAGTGTAGAGGGAGCTTTACTCTGTATCTAACCCATGCTCAATCTGTCCTGGGAGTGTTTGATGGGACAGTGTAGAGGGAGCTTTACTCTGTACCTAACCTGTGCTGTACCTGTCCTGGGAGTGTTTGATGGGGACAGTGTAGAGGGAGCTTTACTCTGTACCTAACCCGTGCTGTACCTGTCCTGGGAGTGTTTGATGGGGACAGTGTAGAGGGAGCTTTACTCTGTATCTAACCCCGTTTTTTTTTATATCAGTAGAACTCTTTTATTAGTTGTACTGGTACATGCAGAAAACATTTACAAACGACATCTGCGACCTCCCTTTCTGCGAGTGCTGTCCGACGGAATGGGAGTAACATCCTCAATTCAGCCAATTTTCATCCCAGATCGAGCCAGAGCTCTCAGGGCTGACTGTGCACCGGGTCCAGGAGTTTTGGTCCTGTTGCCTCCAGTGGCGCGCAGTTTGATGTGCAGGGCAGTGATCCCCAGCTCCTTGCATCTCTGAGACACATGCTGAGCAGCCAACATGGCTGCGTACGGGGAGGACTCATCTCAGTTTGCCTTCACCTTCATCCCACCAGTGACGTGATGGGGGCAGTGTAGAGGGAGCTTTACTCTGTATCTAACCCTGTGTTGTATCTATACCTGTGATAATTGGACACTGATGCTGCCTGTCTCTTATGGGAAGGTGTTCTAAGTCACAATAGCCCTCCCCTCTCCCCCTCAACTGCCCTCCAACTCTGAATCATAAGTTCTGTCCTCCTCCTGGTTTCTGGGTTTGAATCATGTGGGTCACAGGAGTGATTTCTACATATAGAGAGACTCCTGTGGCTGAGTCTGTCAGACTCCTCCTTGCCCTCTCCCTCCCAGCTGAGATTGGGAGCATCCAGTTAAAATTTGGGTGGGACAGAGGCCATTTTGGAGGGAGAGGCCATTTTATTTTTGTACACTGGTTACTTCACTGCTCTGCCTGTAACTCTGAACCCATTGATTTGGGCAGAGAATATTTTGAAAGAGGAATGTTTAATCACTAAAGAGTGACTGAAGACTGCTGTGCGTGATTAGTTATTGTAACTGATCTGAAGGCAGAGAGAGTCTCCTATTATAACATTTGTTAGAACTTTTGCAGTGGGGCTCAGACTCAGCATGCAGCTCATCTTTCTCCCTCGCGCCCTCCCTGTCTTATGCGCGCATCTCTCTCAACATTCATTCCCTCCCATGCATGTTGGAGTCTGTGCCTGTTTGGTACTGATCCTGTGATGTTTCAGAACTGAAGCACTCTCTCTGCTGCTCGGTCACTGCGTTTGTTCGTGATTGTTTTATATGATTAGTTTGCATCAGGACATCTCAAAGTTCTTTACAGACAATGAAGTACTTTTGAAATGTAAGAGATGTGTCAGCCAGTTTGTGCACAGCAAGCTCCCACTGGCAGCAGTGTGATAAATGACCAGATAATCCTTTTTTAGTGATGATGGTTGAGGGATGAATATTGGCCAGACCACCGAGAACTCCTCTGCTCTGCTTTGAAATAATAGCTATGGGATCTTTTACGTCCGCCTGAGAGGGCCCACAGGCCTCAGCTGAAAGACAGCACCTCCAGCACTGCAGCACTCCCTCAGTACTGAGCCGAACAAGATTCGGGTAAAAGGTTGTTTCGGAATGAGATGGGCTGACCACAGTGGGTGACCCCAGGACGCGGTCCGGCCGCAGTGGGTGACCCCAGGACGCGGTCCGGCCGCAGTGGGTGACCCCAGGACGCGGTCCGGCCGCAGTGGGTGACCCCAGGACGCGGTCCGGCCGCAGTGGGTGACCCCAGGACGCGGTCCGGCCGCAGTGGGTGACCCCAGGACGCGGTCCGGCCGCAGTGGGTGACCCCAGGACGCGGACTGACCAGTGGGCCAAATTGCTCTTCTCCGTGTCAA
This sequence comes from Heterodontus francisci, assembly GCF_036365525.1. Taxonomy (NCBI): domain Eukaryota; kingdom Metazoa; phylum Chordata; class Chondrichthyes; order Heterodontiformes; family Heterodontidae; genus Heterodontus; species Heterodontus francisci. The sequence continues at coordinate 8,150,429 of NC_090375.1, read as the reverse complement.
CATTTCATTATCCGCGCACACCAAGAATGTAGGAGCTGCTGAAAAGCAGAACCCTGTTTGCATCTGGTTGGATCCAGCTGCTGTTGAATGGCTGCAATCTAAGATCTGATTCTCACTCTCTTGTATGATTTGCAGTTGGACATGAAAGCAATAAAAATACAATTAATATATTTACCTCTCACCTGAAACCTTTCATATCTCTCTGTTTATTCCTGCTGTGGTCATTACTCTTAATTTAATTCTGTCTGCTCTGAGCTCCTCATGCCTGCCTACACTGGGTTCAAATCCAGGCTTATTCTCACCGTCTCCTACTCTTTAACTCATTCCTTGCCAAGAGCTATGGGATGTCTTTGGTCCCTCAGAGCTCCCTACCATCTATAGGCTTTTAAAAGCCAGAAATAGCAAGAAACTCAGAACTATGGATGAGCAGAGATATTTCGGGGTCCAAATAGAGAAATCACGAAAAGCTAGTGGACAGGTACTGAAAGAACAGTTTAACAGGATTAGGAGATGTTGGTGTTATCTCAGGAGGGCTGGAATACTAAGGGGTGAAAGTTACATTACTGTTATAAAAAGCTCTGGTTAGACCAAGAAGCAGCAGGGGCGGACCTGAGTGGAGACTGATCACAGCGACCGAGGAATTTAAAGCGGGGGAGTGAGCCTCCAGCAAAATCACCAACAACAAAAACAACATCTGTCAAAACAACTGTAGTGGAGTCATAAACAGGGAAGGAGACGATTGGTGAGTAGCTGGTAAGCGTTTCTAGTTAATAAGCTAGGAAGTAAAGACATGGCAGGGCACCTCAGCCCTGTGGAATGCACATCCTGTACCATGTGGGAATTCCTGGATGCTTCTCTTGGCCTGGATGACTACGTGTGCTGGATGTTTCGCCGGCTAGAGCAGCTCAAGTTCTGGGTTTCAGAGCTTGAATGGAGGCTGAGAGCTTCATGGATAGCATGCTTCTGGAGGTGGTCACCCCACAGCTGAAAAATGTGCAGGCAGAGAGGGAATGGGTGACAGTCAGAAGGACAAGGAGGACCAGGCAGGGCAGGGATCCCATGAGTACATCTCGTTCTCCAACTGGTATTCAGTTCTGAATACTGCTGAGAGTGATGGTTCTTCTAGGAGTGCAGGCAAAGCCAAGTCCATGGCACCATGGGTAGCTCAGCTGCAGAGGGGTGGAGGAAGAATAGTGCAAGAGCAGTAGGGGATTCGATAGTGAGGGGAACAGTGATGGCGCTTCTGCGGCTGCAGACGTGACTCCAGGATGATGTGCTGCCTCCCTGGATTCAGGGTCAAGGATATAATTGAGCGGCTGCAGGACATTCTGAGGGGGGAGGGTGAACAGTCAGAGGTCGTGGTCCATATCAGCACCAATGACATAGGCAGAAAGAGGGATGGGGTCCTGCAGGCAGAGTTTAGGGAGGTGGGGGAGAGATTGAAAAGCAGGATCTCAAAGGTAGTAATCTCTGGATTACTCCCGCTACCAATGTTAGTGAGTACAGAAATAGGGAGATAAAGTTGATGAATGTGTGGTTGGAAAGATGCTGCAGGAGGGAAGGTCTTAGATTCCTGAGGCATTGGGTATGCTTCTGGGGGAGGTGGGGCATGTACAAGCCGGACGGGTTGCACCGCAACAGGGCCAGGACCAATTTCCTCACAGGAGGTTTTGCTAGTGCTGTTGGGGAAGGTATAAACAAGCTTGGCAGGGGGATGGGAACCTGAGAATAGAGTCAGAGGGAGAGAAGCAAAGCTGGAAAAGGAAGACAGAAAATTAGTAAGTGTCTTTGGAAGGCAGAGGAAACGAAGGTTAGAAAATAGACAAAAAGGGAGATTGGCAGTATTAAATGATATATACCTCAAAGCAAGAAGTGCAGGGAATAAAGCAGATGAGCTGAGAGCAGAGATTCTCGTGGGAGTACGATATAGCTATTACTGAGACACAGCTGAAAGAAGGGCGGGAATGGAAGTCCAGTATTCCTGGTTAGAGTTTTCAAACGAAATAGGCGATAAAAAAGGTGGGGGGAGAGGAAAGAAATAAGAGCAGGAGTAGACCATGTGGCCCATCGAGCCTGCTCCACCATTCAGTACGATCATGGCTGATCTTGGGCTTCAACCCCACTTGTCTGCCTGCACCCCATATCCCATGGATTCCTTAAAAGGCCAAAAGTCTGTCTCAGCCTTAAATATATTCAATGATAAAGCATCTGCTCCCCTCTTGGGTACAGAATTCCAAAGATTCACAACCCTTTGAGTGAAGAAATCTCTGCTCATCTCAGTCCTCAATCATCAGCCCCTTATCCTGAGACTGTGCCCCCGTGTTTTAGATTCACCAGCCAACGGAAACAACTTCTCAGTGTCTATTGTTTCAAGCCCCTTGAGAATCTGGTATGTTTCAATGAGATCACCTCTCATTCTTCTTGACTCCAGAGAATATAGGCCCCATTTACTCGGCCTCTCATCATAGGACAACCCCCTCATCCCAGGCACCAATCTAGTGAACCTTCGCTGCACTGCCTCCAATGCAAGTATATTGATTAAAGAAACAATTATAGCCGTGAGGAGGAATGATATGGTAGAAGGATCATCAAATGAGGCAATATGGGTTGAACTGAGGAACATAAAAGGGTCAATCACATTACTGTGAGTGTATAGCGACGTTTAAGAGACATCTTGACAAATACATGAATAGGAAGGGAATAGAGGGATATGGGCCCCGGAAGTGCAGAAGGTGTTAGTTTAGGCAGGCATCAAGATCGGCGCAGACTTGGAGGGCTGAATGGCCTGTTCCTGTGCTGTACTGTTCTTTGTTCTTTGTATTATAGATCCCCAAACAGTCAGAGAGAGCTAGAAGAGCTAATAAAGTAGGGGAGGACTAGCGGGGGATTTCAATTACCCTAAAGTAACTAGGATAGAATTAGTGTAAAATGCAGAGAGAGCAGAATTCTTAAAATGCATTCAGGAGAACTTTTTTAGCCAGTATGTAACAAGCCCAACAAGAGAGGGGACAGTTCTCGAGTTAGTTTTAGGAAATGAAGCTGGGCAGGTGGAAGGGGTTTTAGTTGGGGAGCACTTTGGTGGAAGTGATCATAATTCAGTTAGATTTAGGGTAGTTTCAGAAAAGGACAGAAATAGACCAGGAATAAAAGTTTTCAATTGGAGAAAAGCTAATTGTATAAGCTGAGATGTGATTTAGCTAAAGTGGACTGGAAACAGTTACTTGAAGGTAAATCAGTGACAGATCAGTGGGAGGCAGTGGAAGAGATAGTGAGGGTTCAGAGCAAGTATGATCCCTTAAAGAAAAAGGATGGACCAAATAATCCACAGCCCCCTGGATGTCAAGCTGCTTAAAGGAGAGAATAAAGAAAAAAAGGGAAGCTTATGACAGATACTGAGAGTTCAATACTGCAGAAAACCTAGAGGAGTATAAAAAGTATAGGGGTGAAATTAAGGAAATTAGGAAAGCAGAGCGAGGACATGAAAAAATATTGGCAAGTAAAATCAAGGAAAACCCAATGATTTTTTATAAATACATGAAAACCAAGAGGGTAACTAAAGAAAGTAGGCCCTTTTAGGGACCATAAGGGTGTGTGTAGAGGTGGATGGTATGGTTCTTAATGAATACTTTGCATCGGTTTTCAGAAAAGAGAGGAACAATACATTGCAATCATGGAGGAGGAGTGTGAAATATTAGATGAAATTGACATAGTGGGAGAGGGAGTATTAAGGGGGTTAACATCTTTGAAAGTGGATAATCCCCAATCGGATGAAATGTATCCTAATCTGTTAAGGGCAGCAAGAGAAATAGCAGAATCTCAGCATCATTTTCCAATCCTCAATGGCTGCAGGTGTGGTGCCAGAGGACTAGAGGACAGCTAATGTTGTACCATTGTTTAAAATGTGAGAAAGGGATAGACCAATGTAATTATAGGCCATTCAGCCTAACCTCGGTGGTATGAAAATTATTGGCAAAATTCTGAGGGGCAGGATAAATCTTCATTTCGAAAGACATGGATTAATCAAAGACAGTCAACATGGATTTAAAGGAAGGTCATGTCTGACTAACATGATTGAATTTTTAGAGGAGGTAACAGGGAGGGTCAATGACAAGGCTTTTGATAAGGTCCCACGTGGCAAGATGGTTAAAAAAAATTCCCATAGAATCCAGGGAAATGCAGCAAGGTGCGTACAAAATTGTCTCAAAGGCAGGAAGCAAAGGGTAATGGTCGAAGGGTGTTTTTGTGACTGGAAAGCAGTTGCAGTGTCCAGTGGAGTGCCATGGGGCTCAGTACTTGGTCCCTTGCTTTTTGTGGTATAGATCACTGATTTGGACTTGAACGTAAGGGGTATGATAAGTTTGCAGGTGATACAAAAATTGGCCACGTGGTTGATAATGAAGAAGAAAGCTGTAGACTGCAGGAAGATAGCAATGGACTGGTCAGGTGGGTGGAACAGTGCAAATGGAGTTCAATCTGGAGAAGTGTGAAGTAATGCATTTGGGGAAGGCTAACAAGGCAGGGGAATACACAATAAATGGTGGGATACTGAAGTGTAGAGGAACAGAGGGACCTTGGAGTGCATGTCCACAGATCCCTGAAGGTAGCTGGACAGTTAGATAAGGTGGTCAAGAAGGCATACAGGATACTTGCCTTTATTAGCAGAGACATAGGATATAAGAGCTGGAAGTTTATGCTGAAACTGTATAAAACACTGGTTAGGTCACAGCTGGAGTACTGTGTGCAGTATGCACCACACAGTTGGAAGGATGTGATTGCACTAGAGAGGGTACAGAGGAGATTTACGAGGATATTGCCTGGATTAGAGAATTATACTTATGAGGAATGATTGGATAGGCTAAGGTTGTTTTCTTTGGAATAGTGGAAGCTGAGTGGAGACCTAGTTGAAGTGTATAAAATTGAAGGATCTAGATAGTGTGGATAGGAAGGCCCTATTCCCCTTGGTTGAGGGGTCCATAACCAGGGGGCATAGATTTAGGGTAAGAGGTAGAAGGGTTTGGAGGGGAAACGAGGAGTAACTTTTTCACCCAGAGGGTGGTGGGGATCTGGAACACACTGCATGAGAGGATGGTATAGGCAGAAACCCTCAACATTTAAAAAAGTACTTGGATATTTACTTGGAGTGCCGTAAATTACAAGACTACGGACCAAGAGCTGGAAAGTGGGATTCGACTGGATGGCTGTATGTCGGCCTGTGCGGATAAGATGGGCCGAATGGCCTCCCTTTGTGCTGTAAATTTCTATGATTGCATGACATGAAAAAACATTTATTTTACACAACGACTTGTTGTGATTTGGAACGCGCTGCCTGAAAAGGCAGTGGAAGCTGATTCAATAGTAACTTTCAGAAGGGAATTGGATAAATACTTGGGAAAAATTATAGGGATTTGGGGAAAGAGTGGGGGAGTGGGATTAATTGGATAGCTCTGCCAAAGAGCTAGCACAGGCACAATGGACTGAATGGCCTCTTCTGTGCTGTATCATTCTATGATCGCATCAGAAGTAACAGTCCAGTTCTGGTCACCACACTTTAGGAAGGATGTGAGGGTCCTTGAGAGGGTGCAGAGGAGATTTACCAGAATGGTTCCAGGGATGGAGGATTTTAGCTACAAGATTAGTTTGAAAAAGCTGGGGTTGAACTCCTAAGAACAAAGGAGATTGAGGGGAGATTTGATAGAAGTGTAAAAGATTATGACAGGCTTAGATAGACAAGGAAAAGCTGTACCTGTTAGCTGATGGTACAAGGATGAGGGGACACAGATTGAAAGTTTTGGGCAAAAGATGCAGGGGAAATGTGTGGAAGAACCTTTTTACACAGCAAGTGGTAATGACCTGGAACTCACTGCCAACAAGGGTGGTGGAAGCGGAGACGATCATCACTTCAAGAGGAAGTTAGATGGCCACCTGAGAGAAATAGACTTGCAGGGCTACGGGGATCGAGCGGGGGAGTGGTACTGACTGCAAAGCTCCGTGGAGGGCTGGCCTGTGATGTCTTAAAGAAGAGAGAGGTGGAGAGGGTGGGGGAGTTGTTGGGGAGTTCCAGACCTTCGAGTCTTGGGAGCTGATGGTGGAGTGCTTATAATCGGGGATGTGCTAGGCTAGAATTCAGGAGTTCAGAGATCTCTGAGAGACTGGAGGAGGTGATAGAGATGGGGAGGGGTGAAGCCATGGACGGATTTGAAAACGAGGAGGAGAATTTTTAAATCAAGATGTTGCTTGACCGGATGCAAGTGTTGGTCAGTGAGCACAGGGGTGATAGGGGAACGGGACTTGGTGTGAGTTAGACATGGGCAACAGAGTTTTGATTGGGCAGAAGTTGACAGGGTTTGAGGTTCGAGGCCGGCCAAGCGAGATTTGTAATAGTTGAGTCTGGAATAAGGTGCAGGAATTAGTCAACAGAACAAACCATCAGCAAGGAAAAGCATGAACCAATTAAAATTGATACAGTTTATTTTTACTATGAGTAATTTTATATCTTTAGTACATTGACAAAATGTGGCAGAATTTGATATGTGCCAGAGTTTGGTATTACTGATATATTAATATAGATCTGTACTTCTATGTATATATTTCACAAAGGCTGAGTGCTGAATGTGAACTCACAGGAAGGATCAGCATGCAGGGATTGCGACACAGGAGGTGGGCTGATGAGGGAGTCGAGGTACAGCTACATCAGGCTGAAGGTAGGGACACAACACAGAGGAAGCAGTCACTCACCACTGAGGAAGGACAATTGGAAACTTCACACAGGGTATTCCGTAAAACTCAAGTCTCATCCCAGCAAGGAATTCTTTTAAAAAACGATCTCACTCAGCTCAGGGAGTGTTTCCTCAACAACAAGTTGCCTCGGGCAGTGGAATGGCTGGGAACAGGCTGGAAGGGGCCGTTGGGGAAGTGGGTGATTGGGTTGTCAAGTTCTGCCCACTCTATACCGTGGTCATGACTCTGGAATTTCTGGTCGGGGAAGAATGGAGGATGAGAGAAAGAAGAATTCTTATAGTACGGGGAGTGTGACCAGGCGATGGCTGATGTTTCTCAGACCTGGGAACCATTACCAAATACAGCATGGATCTGGTACTGTTCAGTACACACAATTTTCTCCGTCTAATGCACTGTTCAGTACACACAGCTCTGTATCACACTGTTCAGTACACACAGCTCTCCTTGTGCAACACATTGTTCAGTACATGGCTCTCTATCACACTGTTCAGTACACACAGCTCTCCTATTCAACACATTGTTCAGTACACACAGCTCTCCTTGTGCAAAACACTGTTCAGTACACACGGCTCTCTCTGCATCACACTGTTCAGTACACACAGCTCTCCTTGTGCAACACACTGTTCAGTACATGGCTCTCTCTGTATCACACTGTTCAGTACACACAGCTCTCCTATGCAACACATTGTTCAGTACACACAGCTCTCCTTGTGCAAAACACTGTTCAGTACACACGGCTCTCTCTGTATCACACTGTTCAGTACACACAGCTCTCCTTGTGCAACACACTGTTCAGTACACGCGGCTCTCTCTGTATCACACTGTTCAGTACACACAGCTCTCCTATGCAACACATTGTTCAGTACACACAGCTCTCCTTGTGCAACACACTGTTCAGTACACACAGCTCTCCTTGTGCAACACACTGTTCAGTACACACGGCTCACTGTATCACACTATTCAGTACACACAGCTCTCCTTGTGCAACACACTGTTCAGTACACACGGCTCTCCTGCGCAACACACTGTTCAGTACACACGGCTCTCCTGTGCAACACACTGTTCAGTACACACGGCTCTCCTGTGCAACACACTGTTCAGTACACACGGCTCTCCTGTGCAACACACTGTTCAGTACACACAGCTCTCCAATGCAACACATTGTTCAGTACACACAGCTCTCCTTGTGCAACACACTGTTCAGTACACACAGTTCTCCCTGTGCAACACATTGTTCAGTACACACAGCTCTCCCTGTGTAACAAACTATTCAGTACACACAGCTCTCCCTGTGTAACAAACTATTCAGTACACACGGCTCTCCCTGTGCAACACGCTGTTCAGTACAGACAACTCTCCCTGTGTAACAAACTATTCAGTACACACAACTCTGCCTGTGCAAAACGCTTTTCAGTACACACAGCTCTCCCTGTGCAATATACTATTCAGTACACACAGCTCTCCCTGTGTAACGCACTATTCAGTACACACAGCTCTCCCTGTGTAACGCGCTGTTCAGTGCACACAGCTCTCCCTGTGTAACACACTGTTCAGTACACACAGCTCTCCCTGTATAACTCACTGTTCAGTACACACAGCTCTCCCTGTGCAACTCACTGTTCAGTACACACAACTCTGCCTGTGTAACACACTGTTCTGTACGCACAGCTCTCCCTGCAACACGCTATTCAGTACACACAGCTCTCCCTGTGCAACACACTGTTCAGTACAAAAAACTCTCCCTGTGCAACACGCTTTTCAGTACACACAGCTCTCTCTGTGTAACATGCTGTTCAGTACATACAGTTCAGTACATACAGCTCCCTCTGTGTCACACACTGTTCAGTACACACAGCTCTCTCTCTGTAACACACTGTTCAGTACACACAGCTCTCTCTCTGTAACACACTTTTCAGTACACACAGCTCTCTCTCTGGAACACACTGTTCAGTACACACAGCTCTCCCTGTGTATCACACTGATCAGTACACACAGCTCTCTCTGTGTAACACACTGTTCAGTACACACAGCTCTCTCTGTGTAACACACTGTTCAGTACACACAGCTCTCTCTGTGTAACACACTGTTCAGTACACACAGCTCTCCCTGTGTAACACACTGTTCAGTACACACAGCTCTCCCTGTGTAACACACTGTTCAGTACACCCAGCTCTCTCTGTGTAACACACTGTTCAGTACACCCAGCTCCCTCTGTGTAACACACTGTTCAGTACACCCAGCTCTCCCTGTGTATCACACTGTTCAGTACACACAGCTCTCCCTGTGTATCACACTGGTCAGTACACACAGCTCTCCCTGTGTATCACTCTGGTCAGTACACACAGCTCTCCCTGTGTATCACACTGTTCAGTACACACAGCTCTCTCTCTGTAACACACTGTTCAGTACACACAGCTCTCTCTCTAACACATTGTTCAGTACACACAGCTCTCCTTGTGCAAAACACTGTTCAGTACACACGGCTCTCTCTGTATCACACTGTTCAGTACACACAGCTCTCCTATGCAACACATTGTTCAGTACACACAGCTCTCCTTGTGCAACACACTGTTCAGTACTCACGGCTCTCTTTGTATCACACTGTTCAGTACACACAGCTCTCCTATGCAACACATTGTTCAGTACACACAGCTCTCCTTGTGCAACACACTGTTCAATACACACTGCTCTCCTTGTGCAACACACTGTTCAGTACACACGGCTCTCTTTGTATCACACTGTTCAGTACACACAGCTCTCCTATGCAACACATTGTTCAGTACACACAGCTCTCCTTGTGCAACACACTGTTCAGTACACACAGCTCTCCTTGTGCAACACACTGTTCAGTACACACAACTCTCCCTGTGCAACACATTGTTCAGTACACACGGCTCACTCTGTATCACACTATTCAGTACACACAGCTCTCCTTGTGCAACACACTGTTCAGTACACACTGCTCTCCTGTGCAACACACTGTTCAGTACACACGGCTCACTCTGTATCACACTATTCAGTACACACGGCTCTCCTGTGCAACACACTGTTCAGTACACACGGCTCTCTGTGTATCACACTGTTCAGTACACACAGCTCTCCTATGCAACACATTGTTCAGTACACACAGCTCTCCTTGTGCAACACACTGTTCAGTACACAGTTCTCCCTGTGCAACACACTGTTCAGTGCACCCAGCTCTCCCTGTGTAACAAACTATTCAGTACACACAACTCTCCCTGTATAACACACTGTTCAGTACACACAGCTCTCACTGTGTAACGCACTGCTCAGTACACACAGCTCTCCCTGTGTAACGCACTGTTCAGTACACACAGCTCTCCCTGTGTAACGCACTGCTCAGTACACGCAGCTCTCCCTGTGTAACACACTGTTCAGTACACGCAGCTCTCCCTGTGTAACACACTCTTCAGTACACACAGCTCTCCCTGTGTAACACACTGTTCGGTACACACAGCTCTCCCTGTGTAACACACTGTTCAGTATACACAGCTCTCCCTGTGTAACACACTGTTCAGTACACACAGCTCTCCCTGTGTAACACACTGTTCAGTGCACACAGCTCCCCCTGTGTAATGCACTGCTCAGTACACACAGCTCTCCCTGTATAACTCACTGTTCAGTACACACAACTCTCCCTGTGTAACACACTGTTCAGTACACACAGCTCTCCCTGTATAACTCACTGTTCAGTACACACAACTCTCCCTGTGTAACACACTGTTCAGTGCACCCAGCTCTCCCTGTGTAACACGCTATTCAGTGCACACAGCTCTCCCTGTGTAACACACTGTTCAGTACACACAGCTCTCCCTACAACACGCTATTCAGTACACACAGCTGTCCCTGTGCAACACGCTGTTCAGTACACAAAACTCTCCCTGTGCAACACGCTTTTCAGTACACACAGCTCTCTCTGTGTAACACGCTGTTCAGTACATACAGCTCCCTCTGTGTCACACACTGTTCAGTACACACAGCACTCTCTGTGTAACACACTTTTCAGTACACACAGCTCTCTCTGTGTAACACACTGTTCTGTACACACAGCTCTCTCTGTGTATCACACTGTTCAGTACACACAGCTCTCTCTGTGCATCACACTGTTCAGTACACACAGCTCTCTCTCTGTAACACACTGTTCAGTACACACAGCTCTCTCTCTGTAACACACTGTTCAGTATACCCAGCTCTCCCTGTGTATCACACTGTTCAGTACACACGGCTCTCCCTGTGTATCACACTGTTCAGTACACACAGCTCTCTCTCTGTAACACACTGTTCAGTACACACAGCCTTCCCTGTGTAACAAACTATTCAGTACACACGGCTCTCCCTGTGCAACACGCTGTTCAGTACAGACAGCTCTCCCTGTGTAACAAACTATTCAGTACACACAACTCTGCCTGTGCAACACGCTTTTCAGTACACACAGCTCTCCCTGTGTAACACGCTGTTCAGTACACACAGCTCTCCCTGTGTAACGCACTGTTCAGTACACACAGCTCTCCCTGTGTAACGCGCTGTTCAGTACACACAGCTCTCCCTGTGTAACGCACTGCTCAGTACACACAGCTCTCCCTGTGTAACACACTGTTCAGTACACGCAGCTCTCCCTGTGTAACACACTGTTCAGTATACACAGCTCTCCCTGTGTAACATGCTATTCGGTACACACAGCTCTCCCTGTATAACTCACTGTTCAGTACACACAGCTCTCCCTGTGTAACACGCTATTCAGTGCACACAGCTCTCCCTGTGTAACACACTATTCAGTACACACAGCTCTCCCTGTGTAACACACTGTTCAGTACACACAGCTCTCCCTGTGTAACACACTGTTCAGTACACACAGCTCTCCCTGTGTAACACACTGTTCAGTGCACACAGCTCTCCCTGTGTAACGCACTGCTCAGTACACACAGCTCTCCCTGTATAACTCACTGTTCAGTACACACAACTCTCCCTGTGTAACACACTGTTCAGTACACACAGCTCTCCCTGTATAACACACTGTTCAGTGCACACAGCTCTCCCTGTGTAACACGCTATTCAGTGCACACAGCTCTCCCTGTGTAACACACTGTTTAGTACACACAGCTCTCCCTGCAACACGCTATTCAGTACACACAGCTGTCCCTGTGCAACACGCTATTCAGTGCACACAGCTCTCCCTGTGTAACACACTGTTCAGTACACACAGCTCTCTCTCTGTAACACACTGTTCAGTATACCCAGCTCTCCCTGTGTATCACACTGTTCAGTACACACGGCTCTCCCTGTGTATCACGCTGTTCAGTACACACAGCTCTCTCTCTGTAACACACTGTTCAGTACACACAGCCTTCCCTGTGTAACAAACTATTCAGTACACACGGCTCTCCCTGTGCAACACGCTGTTCAGTACAGACAGCTCTCCCTGTGTAACAAACTATTCAGTACACACAACTCTGCCTGTGCAACACGCTTTTCAGTACACACAGCTCTCCCTGTGTAACGCGCTGTTCAGTACACACAGCTCTCCCTGTGTAACGCACTGTTCAGTACACACAGCTCTCCCTGTGTAACACGCTATTCAGTGCACACAGCTCTCCCTGTGTAACACACTGTTCAGTACACACAGCTCTCCCTGTGTAACACACTGTTCAGTGCACACAGCTCTCCCTGTGTAACGCACTGCTCAGTACACACAGCTCTCCCTGTATAACTCACTGTTCAGTACACACAACTCTCCCTGTGTAACACACTGTTCAGTACACACAGCTCTCCCTGTATAACTCACAACTGTGCATTCACACTGAGTACACTCACTGTACACACAACCGCGCATTCACACTGAACACACTCTGTACACACAACCGCGCACTCACACCGAGTACACTCTTTACACACAACCGTGCATTCACACCGAGTGCACTCACTGTACACACAACCGTGCATTCACACCGAGTGCACTCACTGTACACACAACTGTGCATTCACACCGAGTACACTCAGTGTACACACAACCGTGCATTCACACCGAGTACACTCACTGTACACACAACTGTGCATTCACACCGAGTACACTTAGTGTACACACAACCGTGCATTCACACCGAGTACACTCAGTGTTCACACAACCGTGCATTCACACCGAGTACACTCAGTGTTCACACAACCGTGCATTCACGCCGAGTACACTCAGTGTACACACAACCGTGCATTCACACCGAGTACACTCACTGTACACACAACCGTGCATTCACACCGAGTACACTCAGTGTACACACAACCGTGCATTCACACCGAGTACACTCAGTGTTCACACAACCGTGCATTCACACCGAGTACACTCAGTGTTCACACAACCGTGCATTCACACCGAGTACACTCAGTGTACACACAACCGTGCATTCACACCGAGTACACTCAGTGTACACACAACTGTGCATTCACACCGAGTACACTCACTGTACACACAACTGTGCATTCACACCGAGTACACTCAGTGTACACATAACCGTGCATTCACACCGAGTGCACTCACTGTACACACAACCGTGCATTCACACCGAGTACACTCAGTGTACACACAACCGTGCATTCACACTGACTACACTCAGTGTACACACAACCGTGCATTCACACCGAGTACACTCACTGTACACATAACCGTGCATTCACACCGAGTACACTCAGTGTACACACAACCGTGCATTCACACCGAGTGCACTCACTGTACACACAACCGTGCATTCACACCGAGTGCACTCACTGTACACACAACCGTGCATTCACACCGAGTGCACTCACTGTACACACAACTGTGCATTCACACCGAGTACACTCAGTGTACACACAACTGTGCATTCACACTGACTACACTCAGTGTACACACAACTGTGCATTCACACCGAGTGCACTCAGTGTACACACAACCGTGCATTCACACCGAGTACACTCAGTGTACACACAACTGTGCATTCACACTGAGTACACTCACTGTACACACAACCGCGCATTCACACTGAACACACTCTGTACACACAACCGCGCACTCACACCGAGTACACTCTTTACGCACAACCGCGCACTCACTTCGAGTACACTCACTGTACATACAAACGCGCACTCATGCCTCCTCACACTATAACAAAAATGTGCATTTGTGGAGCGCCTTTAACATAATAATGAATCCCTGGTTGCTCTATGGGATCTTTATGGCACAAAATTAGACACTGAGCAACATAAGGTGATATTAGGACAGATGAACAAACCCTTGTTCAAAGCAGAGTTTAGTTTAGAGATACAGCACTGAAACAGGCCCTTCGGCCCACCGAGTCTGTGCTGACCATCAACCACCCATTTATACTAATCCTACATTAATTCCATATTCCTACCACATCCCCACCTGTCCCTATATTTCCCTACCACCTACCTATACTAGGGGCAATTTATAATGGCCAATTTACCCATCAACCTGCAAGTCTTTGGCTGTGGGAGGAAACCGGAGCACCCGGAGGAAACCCACGCAGACACAGGGAGAACTTGCAAACTCCACACAGGCAGTACTCAGAATTGAACCCGGGTCGCTAGAGCTGTGAGGCTGCGGTGCTAACCACTGCGTCGCCCGTGCGCCACTGTGCCGCCCAGAGTGTCTTAAATGAAGAGGGAGCGAGAGAACAAGCGAGGGGCAGAGAGGGTTTAGGGAGGGAATTCCAGAGCTTAGGGCCCAGGCAACAGGAGGCACAGTCACCAATGGTGGAGCGATAGAGATCAGGGATGGTTGAGGCCAGAAATAGAGGAGTGCTGAGATCTCAGATGGTGGTAGGGCTGGAGGTGATTACAGGGATAGGGAGGGGCCAGGTCACGGAGGGACTTGGGCAGTGGCGTAGTGTAATGTCACTGAGCTAGTGATCCGGAGGCCCACATGTGACTCCAGACCCACAGCAATGTGGTTGACTCTTAACTGCCCTCTGAAATCGCCTAGCAAGACACTCAGTTTAAGAGCAGTCAGGGATGGGCAACAAATGCTGGCCTTGCCAGTGACGCCCACATCCCATGAAATAATATGTTTTAAAAAAATTGGAATTAAAATGCACACAGCACACACATTCTCACATCGTGGCCTCAGACTCCTCGTTCACACCACTGGCTTTTTCTCAACATTCCCCTGGTTGTATTTGCCGTTTAACCTCTCAGACAGTGGGTGACAGAGTTGGAAAATAGCCCCTCTGTGCTCTCACTGAACAGTTTACACAATCTCACCTTATTTTCTACATTTAATTTGTTCTTTGTACAAGTGCATGCAATGAATCAGTCTCGACTCTGGCACAGAAGCAGTCTGCATTCTGGGCGATCACTCCCCCCTCCTGTCCATGGCATGTTCTAATCTCCTTTAGTGTTAAACCATCAGAGCTCTTTCAATGGTGGAAGGCAGAAGATTAAAACAATCCCAAATTCAGACATCTGGCAGACAGACTGAGAAGGGTGCGGCTGAGTGACTCGTCCAGCCTCTGGCAAAAGGCACAACTGATGTGGGGAGAGTTGGAACTCGTTACTTTATCCCTTCCCTAAAACAGAATCAAATCTGTCCTGTCCTGCGGTGGTTTCGTCGATGGTTGTTTAACCCAGCCAGAGTAATCCCCTATCAGTGATTAACAGAAGAAATCGGATTAACAGAGAGTGGGAGTTGGAACAATTGGCAGGCCTAGCACTCATAAAACACCAGGCCTCTTGTTGCTGTAGTACTGATGTGGGGGCACACTGGGCTAACTAGGAGACATGGCGCTGCAGAGGGGCTGAGGACCCTTGGTGACAGCCTGGCTCTATTGTGCAGTCGCTCTTTCCCTGCCAGTGACTGGCATCTGGAGAAACTCCATCATCATTCCACCCTCAGCTGCCAGCTACAGGACTCAATGAATATGAACATCTCAGCCTTGGCCCAATGTCTCAACAATGATGTAAGGTAGAGAGAGGAGCTGGGACAAACAGAGGCACCCTGAGTGAGACTGGAATCTCTACTCGGGCCTCTCGGAATTTGGTCTTGAGGGTTAATAGAAAAAAAGCACTTTGGAGCTTCATCAAATCATTAAAAAAAATGTCTAGATGATGGGTTGTGTTGATATCGTGTCTTGTGTTGTGCCCGCTACTCTTCCCATTAATAGATGAATGTTCTGTACAGTAATTACAGGAATATATAACAAGGAAAAGGCAGAGTTTGAGGAGCGCTCTTGACAGTCAGTGTCTGTAACGAGTTGAATTCCAGGAGGACTTTGGAGAATGGTCCGGGGAGCCACTGGGCTGCTGCTTTGTCCCACGGTCTTGGCTCCCGCTGGTTGCTCCTTGAGACAATCCCACTTTCCCTTGTTTTTGTTTCAGTGGAACGTTATTGTGTTTCTGCTCCCTCTCCCTCCTGGTTCTGCTGTGCCGTGGGATCTCTGCGGTGGAACCATTGCCTCCCATCCCCAACTCCTGTTGACGTCAGCAGGCAAACTCTTCGAAGTTGCCTAGGGTAGGGTGTCGCGGCAGCATGTTGGGGGTGAAGCCCAAGCTGTCTGAGTGGCTCCTCAGTGTGTCACAGGTACTCTGAAAGAAGGAGTGTGAACGTTAGTGAGGGGGAGGAGGAGGAGGTGAAGAAGGACAGCTCTACTTTGAAGTGACCAATGTCCACGCATCACTCCAGAACCATATTTATTTGTGTGTGTATGTATATATATATATATATATATATATGTATATAATGTGGGTGTGTATACATTCCCTTGCGTATATCTTATATGGTGTTTGTATTTGCATTTGTACGTGTGGGTGTAGAAGTTGGTGTATAAGTTTGTATTTGCATATTTGTGCACCTGTGTGAATTTGTGTATGTTTTTTTATTCGTTAATGGGATGTGGGTGTCGCTGGCTAAGCTAGCATTTATTGTCCATCCGTAATTGCCTTTGACAAGTTGGTGGTGGGCTGCCTTCTTGAACTGCTGCAGTCCTTGGGGTGTAGGAACAGAGGAGCAGGAGTAGGCCATTCAGCCCATCGAGCCTGCCCTGACATTCAATACGATCATGGCTGATCATCCACTTCAATGCCTTTTTCCCACACTATTCCAACAGAATTCCAAAGATTCACAACCCTCTGAGTAAAGAAATTTCCCCTCATCTCGGTCCTCAGTGGCTTTCCCCTTATTTTGAAATTGTGTCCCCTGGTTCTAGACTCCCGAACCAGGGGAAACATCTTACCTGCATCTACCTTGTCCATCCCTTTAAGTATTTTGTAGGTTTCAATGAGATCACCTCTCATTCTTCGAAACTCTGGCGAATACAGGTCCAGTTTCCCCAATCTCTCTTCGTGGACAGTCCCGCCATCCCGGGAACAAGTCTGGTGAATCTTTTTTGCGCTCCCATTATGAAAATCCTATCCTTCCGAAGGTAAAGGGACCAAAACTGCCCGCAGTACTCCAAGTGCAGTCTAACAAAGGTCTATACAATTGAAGCAAGACTTCACTACTCCTGTATTCAAATCCTCTTGTGAACATATCATTAGCCTTCTTAATTGCTTGCTGGTGCACCCACAGTGCTGTTAGGGAGGGAGTTCCAGGATTTTAACCCGGCGACAGTGAAGGAACGGTGATATAGTTCCAAGTCAGGATGGTGTGTGACTTGGAGGGGAACTTGCAGGTGGTGATGTTCCCACGCAACTGCAAGCCTTGTCCTTCTGGGTGGTAGAGGTCGCAGGTTTGGAAGATGCTGTCTAAGGAGCCTTGGTGCATTGCTGCAGTGCATCTTATAGATGGTACACACTGTGCGTCGGTGGTGGAGGGAGTGAATGTTGAAGGTGGTGGATGGGGTGCCAATCAAGCGGGCTGCTTTGTTCTGGATGGTGTTGAGCTTCTTGAGTGTTGTTGGAGCTGCACCCATCCAGGCAAGTAGAGAGTATTCCATCACACTCCTGACTTGTGCCTTGTAGATGGTGGACAGGCTTTGGGGAGTCAGGAGGTGAGTTACTCGCCTCAACATTCCTGGCCTCTGACCTGCTCTTGTAGCCATGGTATTTATATGGCTACGCCAGTTCAGTTTTTGGTCAATGGGACCCCCTAGGATGTTGATAGTGGGGGATTCAGCGATGGTAATGCCATTGAATGTCAAGGGGAGATGGTTAGATTCTCTCTTGTTTGAGATGGTTATTGCTTGGCAGTTGTGTGGCGTGAATGTTACTTGCCACTTATCAGCCCAAGCCTGGATATTGTCCAAGTCTTGCTGCATTTCTACATGGACTGCTTCAGTATCTGAGGAGTCGCGAATGGTGCTGAACATTGTGCAATCATCAGTGAACATCCCCACTTCTGACCTTATAATGGAGAGAAGGTCATTGATGAAGCAGCTGAAGATGGTTGGGCCTAGGACACTACCCTGAGGAACTCCTGCAGTGACGTTCTGGGACTGAGATTATTGACCTCCAACAACCACAACCATCTTCTTTTGTGCCAGGTATGACTCCAACCAGCAGAGAGTTTTCCCCCTGATTCCCATTGACTCCAGTTTTGCTCGGGCTCCTTGATGCCATACTCGGTCAAATGCTGCTTTGATGTCAACGGCAGTCACTCATCGAATCATAGGAAGTTTACGGAACAGAAAAAGCTACTTGGCCCATCGTGTCTGTGCCGGCTGAAAAACTATCCTCCCATTCTCACCCCACCTTCCAGCATTTGGTCCGTAGCCCTGCCGATTACGGCACTTCAGGTGCATATCCAGACTCCTTTTGAATGAGTTGAGAGTTTCTGCCTCAACTACCCTTTCAGGCAGTGAGTTCCAGACCATCACCACCCTCTGGCTGAAAAAGCTTTTCCTCATTTCCCCTCTAATAGAACATAGAACAGTACAGCACAGTACAGGCCCTTCGGCCCACGATGTTGTGCCGAACCTTTAACCTACTCTAAGATCAAACTACCTACCTACCCTTCATTCTACTATCATCCATGTACCTATCCAAGAGTCGCTTAAATGTCCCTAATGTATCTGCTTCTACTACCACCGCTGGCAGCGCATTCCACACACCCACCACTCTCTGTGTAAAGAACCTACCTCTGACATTTCCCCGAAACCTTACTCCAATCACCTTAAAATTATGCCCCCTGGTGATGGCCCTTTCCACCCTGGGAAAAAGTCTCTGACTATCCACTCTATCTATGCCTCTCATCATCTTGTACCCCTCTATCAAGTCACCTCTCATCCTTCTTCGCTCCAATGAGAAAGGCCCTAGCTCCCTCAATCTTTCTTCATAAGACATGCCCTCCAGTCCAGGCAGCATCCCGGTAAATTTCCACTGCACCCTCTCTAAAGCTTCCACATCCTTCCTATAATGAGGCGACCAGAACTGAACACAATATTCCAAGTGTGGTCTAACCAGGGCTTTATAGAGCTGCAGCATAACCTCGCGGCTCTTAAACTCAATCCCCCTGTTAATGAAAGCCAACACCCCATACGCCTTCTTAACAACCCTATCAACTTGGGTGGCAACTTTGAGCGATCTATGGACATGGACCCCAAGATCCCTCTGTTCCTCCACACTACCAAGAATGCTGTCTTTAAGCCTGTATTCTGCATTCAAATTTGACCTTCCAAAATGAATCACTTCACACTTTTCCAGGTTGAACTCCATCTGCCACTTCTCAGCCCAGCTCTGCATCCTGTCAATGTCCCGTTGCAACCTACAACAGTCTTCCACACTATCCACAACTCCAGCAACCTTCGTGTCATCGGCAAACTTGCTAACCCAGCCTTCCATTTCCTCATCCAAGTCATTTATAAAAATCAAAAAGAGCAGAGGTCCCAGAACAGATCCCTGCGGAACACCACTGGTCTCCGAGCTCCAGGCTGAATACTTTCCATCTACTACCACCCTCTGTCTTCTATGGGCCAGCCAATTCTGTATCCAGACAGCCAACTTTCCCTGTATCCCATGCCTCCTTACTTTCTGAATGAGCCTGCCATGGGGAACCTTATCAAACGCCTTGATAAAATCCATATACACCACATCCACTGCTCTTCCTTCATCAACGTGTTTTGTCACATCTTCAAAGAATTCAATAAGGCTTGTGAGGCATGACCTGCCCCTTACAAAGCCATGCTGACTGTCTCTAATCAAACTATGCTTTTCCAAATAATCATAAATCCTGTCTCTCAGAATCCTCTCCAATAATTTGCCCACTACCGACATAAGACTGACTGGTCTATAATTCCCAGGGTTATCCCTATTCCCTTTCTTGAACAAGGCAATAACATTTGCCACCCTCCAATCATCCGGTACTACTCCAGTGGACAGTGAGGATGCAAAGATCATCGCCAAAGGCGCGGCAATCTCTTCCCTCGCTTCTCGTAATATCCTTGGGTATATCCCGTCTGCCTTCGGGGACTTATCTGTCCTCATGTCATTCAAAATTTCCAGCACATCCTCCCTCTTAACCTCAACCTGTTCGAGCATATCAGCCTGTTTCACGCTGTCCTCACAAACGACCAGGTCTCTCTCACTAGTGAATACTGAAGCAAAGTATTCATTTAGGACCTCCCCTACCTCCTCCGACTCCAGGCACAAGTTCCCTCCACTATCCCTGATCGGCCCTACCCTCACTCTGGCCATCCTCTTGTCCCTCACATAAGTGTAGAACGCCTTGGGATTTTCCTTAATCCTACCCGCCAAGACTTTTTCATGTCCCCTTCTAGCTCTCCTAAGTCCATTCTTCAGTTCCTTCCTGGCTACCTTGTAACCCTCTAGAGCCCTGTCTGATCCTTGCTTCCTCAACCTTAAGTAAGCTTCCTTCTTCCTCTTGACTAGCTGTTCCACATCTCTTGTCATCCAAGGTTCCTTCACCCTACCATCCCTTCCTTGCCTCAATGGGACAAACCTATCCAGCAGTCGCAGCAAGTGCTCCCTAAACAACCTCCACATTTCTGTCATGCATTTCCCTGAGAACATCTGTTCCCAATTTATGCTCCCCAGTTCCTGCCTAATAGCATTGGAATTCCCCTTCCCCTAATTAAATATTTTCCCATCCCATCTGCTCCTGTCCCTCTCCATGACTATAGTAAATGTCAGGGAATTGTGATCGCTATCACCGAAATGCTCTCCCACCGAGAGATCTGCCACCTGGCCTGGTTCGTTGCCAAGCACCAAGTCCAACATAGCCTCCCCTCTTGTCGGCCTATATACATATTGAGTCAGGAAACCTTCCTGGACACACCTGACAAAAACTGCTCCATCCAAACTATTTGCACTAAGGAGGTTTCAATCAATATTAGGGAAGTTGAAGTCACCCATGACAACAACCCTGTTACTTCTGCACCTTTCCAAAATCTGCCTCCCAATCTGTTCCTCCGTGTCTCTGTTGCTATTGGGGGGTCTATAGAAAACTCCCAACAAAGTGACTGCTCCTTTCCTGTTTCTGACTTCCACCCATAATGACTCAGTAGACAAACCCTCCTCAACGACCTCCCTTTCTGCAGCTGTGATACTATCCCTGATTAGCAATGCCACTCTCCCACCTCTTTTACCTCCCTCCCTATTCCTTTTGAAACATCTAAACCCCAGAACATCCAACATCCATTCCTGCCCCTGTGATATCCACGTCTCTGTAATGGCCACAACATCGTAGCTCCAAGTACTGATCCATACTCTAAGTTCATCACCCTTATTCCTGACACTTCTTGCGTTAAAATAGACACACTTCAACCCATCATACTGGCTGCAACTTTGTCCTGTCAACTGTCTAACCATCCTCACAGACTCTCTGCACTCGGTATCTGCCTGTTCAACAGCTACCTCATCCACTGATCCGTAGCTCCGGTTCCCATCCCCCTGCCAAACTAGTTTAAACCCTCCCGAAGAGCTCTAGCAAACCTCCCGCCCAGGATATTGGTGCCCCTCCAGTTCAGATGCAACCCGTCCAATCTTTCAACTAATCACTTTAAATCTATGCCCCCTCGTCACTGACCTCTCTGCTAAGGTGAATAGACCCTTCACCGCCACTTTATCCAGGCCCCTCAAAATTTTGTACATCTCAATCAGATCTCCCCTCAGCCTTCTCTGTTTCAAGGAGAACAACCCCAGCCTATCCAATCTTTCCTCATAGCTGCATTTTTCCGGTCCGGGCAACATACTCGTAAATCTCCTCTGTACCCTCTCTAGTGCAATTACATCCTTTCTGTAATGAAGTGACCAGAACTGCACACAGTGCTCAAGTTGTGGCCTAACCAATGAGTTATACAGTTCCAGAACAACCTCCAGCTCTACATACAGTACTACTTTGACTGAGCTTTTGGTCAACTGCTCCCAATACCTCCTTATTGTGACTCATTGTCATTTTCTTTTTAATATAACGCTCCTGTGAAGCCCCTTGCGACATTTTATGATGTTAAAAGGAGCTATACAAATCCAAGTTGTTGTATATTACAAAGTGTACCTCAACGTAGCAACAGGAGTAGGCCATTCAGCCCATTGAGCCTGCTCTGTCATTCAATACGATTATGGCTGATAATCCATTTCCCAAAGTTTTCTTCATCTCCCCTCCAATCCTTGTACCACTTGAAATCTATGACCCCCGCTCACTGACCTCTCTAAGGTGAATAGGCCCTTCACCTCCACTCTATCCAGGCCCCTCTCAATTTTGTACATCTCAAACAAATCCCCCTCAGCTTCCTCTGTTCCAAGGAGAACAACCCCAGCCAATCCAATGTTTCCTCATAGCTGCATTTTTCCAGTCCTGGCAACATCCTCGTAAATCTCCTCTGTACCCTCTCTAGTGCAATTACATCCTTTCTGTAATGAGGTGACCAGAACTGCACACAATACTCAAGTTGTGGCCTAACCAATGAGTTATACAGTTATACTCTCCATTTATACTCTCACCTCAGCTCTGGAGTTCAGCTCTTTTGTCCATGTTTGAACCAAGGCTGTAATGAGGGTCAGGAGCTGAGTGGCCCTGGCTGAACCCAAACTGTGTGTCACTGAGCAGGTTATTGCTGAGCAGGTTATTGCTGAGCAGGTGCTGCTTGATAGCACTGTCAACAATACCTTCCATCACTTTACTGATGATTGAGAGTGGACTGATAGGGCAGTAATTGGCTGGGTTGGATTTGTCCTATTTTTTCTGGACAGGACATACCTGGGCAAGTTTCCACATTGCAGGGTAGATGTCAGTGTTGTAGCTGTACTGGAACAGCTTGGCGAGGGGCACGGCAAGTTCTGGAGCACAGGTCTTCAGTACTATTGCCGGAATGTTGTCAGGGCCCATAGCCTTTGCAGTATCCAGTGCCTTCAGTCGTTTCTTGATATCATGTGGAGTGACTCGAATTGGCTGAGGTCTAGCATCTGTGATGCTGGGGACTTCAGGAGGAAGCCGAGATGGATCATCCACTCGGCACTTCAACTGAAGATTGTTGCAAATGCTTCAGCCTTATCTTTTGCACTGATGTGCTGGGCTCCCCCATCATTGAGGATGGGGATATTTGTGGAGCCAGCTCCTCCAGTTAGTTGTTTAATTGTCCACCACCATTCACGGCTGGATGTGGCAGGACTGCAGAGCTTCGATCTGATCCGTTGGTTATGGGATCGCTTAGTTCTGTCCTTGTTTTTATTCATGTATTTGCATATGTATTTGTGTGCATTTGCATATTGCCTGTGTATCTTCATGTGCATGTAAGTTGCAGAGCAAAGAGTGAGAGTTGGCTATTTAGCCCCTTTGTGCCTTTACTGCCATTTCATGAGGTTATGGCTGATCTGTGATCTAACTCCATATCCTTTGTCCCATGTCCCTCCATACCTTTAGTTAGCAAAAGTCTATCAATCTCAGATTTAAAATTAACAATTAATCTCCCGTCAATTGCTGTTTGTAGAGGAGAGTTCCAAACTTCTCCCACCTTTTGTGTGTAGAAGTGTTTCCTAATTTCGCTCCAGAAAGGTCTGGCTCTAATTTTTCACCTACCCCCCTCGTCTAAGACTCCCCAACCAGCAGAAATCGTTTCTCTCTATCTACCCTATCTGTTCCCCTTCATAGCTTTGAAACTTTATTCAAATCACCCTTTAAATTGCAGGGAATACACCAAGTTTGTTTAATGCTGCTGTTTATTTTTTACCAGATTGTCACTGTGGCTTCTCTTTGGCCTCTTCTTGCGTTTTACGAAACTGGATATCTTGTCTTTAAAAACCTGAAGTAATAAATGCGGAGAAACACGATCAGGACCTGGGAGAGGCAGAAAGAAAGAGACAGACTTCTGCATGAGTGTGAGGTTTAGACCAGGAAAACACAAACCCAAGACCCGTCTTACCTCATACAAATAATCAAAAATTTCCAGGATGGTTAAAATACTGGCTCCAATGAACAGGCCCATCTGACCCCCAATATCACCTGGAAATCAAAAACTCAGAGGTCAGTCAGCACTTCATGTAAAACCTTGTTCAGACAGACAGACTGAGTAGCTAACAATCCAGTGGGGAGTGGGTATGGAAGTGGGAGATGGAGATATAGACACTGAGGGAGTGGAGATGGAGGGACAGACACTGAGGGAGTGGAGATGGAGAGAGAGAGAGATTGAGGGAGTGGAGATGGAGGGACAGAGACTGAGGGATTGGAGATGGAGGGACAGAGAGACTGAGGGACTGGAGATTGAGGGACAGAGACACTGAGGGAGTGGAGATGGAGGGACAGAGCCACTGAGGGAGTGGGGATGGAGAGAGAGAGAGATTGAGGGAGTGGAGATGGAGGGACAGAGACTGAGGGACTGGAGATTGAGGGACAGAGACACTGAGGGAGTGGAGATGGAGGGACAGAGATACTGAGGTAGTGGAGATGGAGGGACAGACACTGAGGGAGTGGTGATGGAGGGACAGTGACACAGAGGGAGTGGGGATGGAGAGGTAGAAACACTGAGAGATTGGAGATGGAGGGAGAGAGAGGAAGAGATATTAATGGATTTGTGACTCTATCACCTCTAACTGCGTTTAAGCCCAAGTCTCAAAGTGAAAGGACAGGAACAATGTTTGCAAACAGACTCTCAGTCTCTGTGTTCAGGGTCAATCCCAGTGAATACTCAATTGTTTCACAAGAGGTAACATCAGAAAGTATGGGTTAAAGGTGAGCTTGTTTGTCTGTTCAAAGCCCCAAATTCCCAAGTGGAGGAGCCTGATCAGGATTTTTAGAAACTCCAATTTGTTGTTCCAATGAGTGTTGACTTTTTATACATTTTATTATTTTGGGCAAATGTGGATAATCAGAGGTCATCACATTCTGTGTGTGCTGTTGATGCAGCTGCTCTCATTTAATTTAAAGTCATCTTAAGAACATAAGAAATAGGAGCAGGAGTAGGCCATTCAGCCCTTCGAGCTAACTCCACCATTCAATGAGATCATGGCTGATCAACATCAACACCATTTTCCTGCGCTATCCCCGTATCCTTTGATCTTTTTAATGTGTAGAAATCTATTGATCCCAATCTTTAACATACTCAGTGACTGAGCCACCACAGCCCTCTGGGGCAAAGAATTCCAAAGATTCACCACCCTCTGAGTGAAGAAATTCCTCCTCATCTCAGTCCTAAATGACCTGCTCCTTGTTCTGAGACTGTGTCCCCTGGTTCTACCCTCCCCAGCCAGGGGAAACATCCTTCCTACATCTACCCTGTCGAGAATATTGTATGTTTGAAAGAGATCACCTCTCATTCTTGTAAACTCCAGAGAAGAAAGGCCCAGTCTATTTAATCTTTCCTCAGGACAATCTCTCCATCCCAGGAATTAGTTTGGTGAACCTTTGTTGCACTCCCTCTATGGAAGTATATCTCTCCTTAAGTAAGGAGACCAAAACTGCACACAATACTCCAGGTGTGGTCTCACCAAGACTCTATTTAATTGCGGCAAGACATATTTACTCCTGTACTCAAATTCCCTTGTAATAAAGGCCAACAGACTGCAGTAGTTGACGATTTAGGCAACAGTGATCGATGTATCATAAAGTTTAGGCTGACAAGTGGAATCCTGCCCTATTCAGACAGAAGAACTCATCCGTGAACTTCTTTTCGCCGATGACTGTGCTTTCCTGGCCCACAGTCAGTCAGCCCTGCAACGTATAACATGTTTTTCCGAGGTGGCACAACTTTTCGGACTAAAAATCAGTTTAAGGAAAACTGAAGTCCTGCATCAGCCTGCACCCCAAGAAGAATATAGACCACCAAGCATTGTCATCGAGGGAACTGAATGCCGTCAAGCAATTTACTTAATTGGGAGCGTCGTCTTGTTTGATGCCACCATAGACAAGGAAGTGGACAATAGGCTCTCAAAAACAAACAGTACATTCGGCAGACTCTACAAACGAGTGTGGAGCAACCACAGCCTCAGAGCACAGACCAATCTCAAAGTGTACAAAGCCATAAACTCACCAGCCTTCTGTATGGCGCTGAGCCATGGGTACTACACTGCCATCATGTACGCCTTCTAGAGTGCTTCCATCAGCGCTGCCTCTGCAGCATCCTCAAGATCCGCTGGCAGGACTGGATCTCAAACATTGAAGTCCTGGAAACAGCCAACATCACCAGCATTGAGGCCACCCTCCTGCAAAGCCAACTGTAATGGGCGGGTCACGTTGCCCAGATGGACAAGAGTCACCTGTCCAAGATTGTGTTGTATGGACAGCTGACCACTGGTAAAGGAACAGAGGGGCCCCATGCAGATGTTTCAATGACTCCCTGAAGTAGTCCCTCTCTGTGCGCCTCATTGACCATCGCCAGTGGGAAACACAGGCCATAGATCGTGATGTCTGGAGATGCTACATCAGGAGGGCTACAGACACCTTTGAGACTGAGCGAAGAACCAGCATGAAAGAGAAAAGGAGAAGGATAGATCCAATTGCCCCCAGCAGTGACTACACCTTCACTTGTACCCGCAGTGGGAGAATCTGCCGGTCAAAGATAGGCCTGACTAGTCACTGGCGGACCTGCAACCGATGACTACAACCTTCCCAAAATCATTGTCTGTGAAGAAATGCCAAGAGAGAGAGGCTGACTATGGAAAAGGACAAAGAATAATCCAGAGTAAGAATAATTAACTGAGGAAAGGCCAACTTCAGCGGGGGAAGAACGCAGCTGGGGTGAATTGGAATCAAAGGTTGGCAGGAGAAATGGCTACCTTCAAAGAAGAGATAGTTCAGGCACAGTCAAGGTATGTTCCCTTGAAGGGGAAAGGTAGGGCAAACAAATTCAGAGCTCCCTGGATGACAAAAGAGGTAGAGATTAAGATAAGGAAGAAAAAGCATGCTTAGGACAGATGCCAGGTAGAAAATACTATTGAGAACCAGGATGAATATAGAAGGTTCAGAGGGGAATGAAAAAGCAAACAAGAGAAGCAAAGAGAGAGCATGAAAAGGGACTGGCAGTTAGCATTAAAAGGAAATCGCAATGTTTACTATCGGCATATAAATAGTAAAAGGGTGGTAAAAGGAGTATTGGGGCTGATTAGGGACCAGAAAGGGGATTTACACATGGAGGCAGAGGGCATAGCTGAGGAATTAAATGAATACTTTGCATCTGTCTTTACCAAGGAAGAAGATGCAACCCAGGCAATGGTGAAAGAGGAGGTAATTCAGACACTACAAGGGTTTAAAATTGATAAAGAGGTAGTATTAGATAGGGTGTCTGAACTTAAAATGGATAAAGCACCAGGACCGGATGAGATGTATTCAAGGATACTGAGGGAAGTGAGGGTGGAAATCGCAGAGGCACTGGCCATAATTTTTCAGTCTTCCTTAGACTCTTTCCATGAACAAATGCGAGTTAATTAAGGAAAGCCAGCATGGATTTCTTAAGGGAAAATCATGTCCAACTAACTTGCTGGAGATTTTTGAGCAGGTAACTGAAAGGGTTGATGAGGGCAATGCTGTTGATGTGGTGTACATGGACTTTCAAAAGGCATTTGATACCGTGTCACACAACAGACATAAGAGAAAAGTTATAGCTCATGGAATGAAAGGGACAGTAGCGACATGAGTACGGAATTGGCTGAGTCATAGGAAACAAAGAGCAGTGGTTAATGGATGTTTTTCAGGCTGCAGGAAGGTTTGTAGTGGAGTTCCCCAGGGGTCAGTGTTGGGACCCTTGCTTTTCCTGATATATATTAATGACCTAGACCTTGGTGTACAGGGCACAATTTCAAAGTTTGCAGATGACATGAAACTTGGAAGCATTGTGAACTGTGAGGAGGATAGTGTAAACATAAACATAGAAACATAGAAAATAGGAGCAGGAGTAGGCCATTCAGCCCTTCGAGCCTGCTCCGCCATTCATTATGATCATGGCTGATCATCCAACTCAGTAACCTGTTCTCGCTTTCCGCCCCATACCCTTTGATCCCTTTAAACCCAAGAGCTATATCTAACTCCTTTTTGAAAACATTCAATTAGATTTTTAGATTAGAGATACAGCACTGAAACAGGCCCTTCGGCCCACCGAGTCTGTGCCGAACATCAACCACCCATTTATACTAATCCTACACTAATCCCATATTCCTACCAAACATCCCCACCTGCCTATATTCCCCTACCACCTACCTATACTAGTGACAATTTATAATGGCCAATTTACCTATCAACCTGCAAGTCTTTTGGCTTGTGGGAGGAAACCGGAGCACCCGGAGAAAACCCACGCAGACACAGGGAGAACTTGCAAACTCCACACAGGCAGTACCCGGAATCGAACCCGGGTCCCTGGAGCTGTGAGGCTGCGGTCATTATAAATTGTCACTAGTATAGGTAGGTGGTTGGCCTCAACTGCTTTCTGTGGTAGCGAATTCCACAGGCTCACCACTCTCTGGGTGAAGAAATGTCTGCATCTCAGTCCTGAAAGGTTTACCCCATATCCTTAGACTATGACCCCTGGTTCTGGACTCCCCCACCATCGGGAACATCCTTCCTGCATCTACCCTGTCAAGTCCTGTTAGAATTTTATAGGTTTCTATGAGATCCCCCCTCACTCTTCTGAACTCCAGCGAATATAATCCTAACCAACTCAATCTCTCCTCATACGTCAGTCCCGCCATCCCAGGAATTAGTCTGGTAAACTTTCGCTGCACTCCCTCTATAGCAAGAACATCCTTCCTCAGATAAGGAACCAAAACTGCACACAATATTCCAGGTGTGGCCTCACCAAGGCCCTGTATAATTGCAACAAGACATCCCTGCTCCTGTACTCGAATCCTCTCACTATGAAGGCCAACATACCATTTGCCTTTTTTACCGCCTGTTGCACCTGCATGTTCACCTTCAGCGACTGGTGTTCAAGAACACCCAGGTCTCACTGCATATTCCCCTCTCACAGTTTATAGCCATTCAGATAATCTGCCTTCCTGTTTTTGCTACCAAAGTGGATAATCTCACGTTTATCCACATTATACTGCATCTGCCATGCATTCGCCCACTCATTCAACTTGTCCAAATCACCCTGAAGCCTCTCTGCATCCTCCTCACAAATCTGCAAATTTGGATATATTATATTTAGTTCCCTCATCTAAATCATTAATATATATTGTGAATAGCTGGGGTCCTGGCACCGTTCCCTGCGGTACCCCACTAGTCACTGCCTGCCATTCGGAAAAAGACCCATTTATCCCGACTCTTTGTTTCCTGTCCGACAACCAATTTTCTATCCATCGCAATACACTACCCCCAATCCCATGCGCTTTAATTTTACGTGCTAATCTCTTATGTGGGACTTTGTTGAAAGCCTTCTGAAAGTCCAAATAAACCACATCCACTGGCTGTCCCTCATCAACTCAACTAGTTACATCCTCAAAGAATTCTAGTAGATTTGTCAAGCATGATTTCCCTTTCGTAAATCCATGCTGACTCTGTCTGATTCTACCACTGTTCTCCAAGTGCTCTGCTATAAAATCTTTGATAATGGACTCTAGAATTTTCCCCACTACCGACGTCAGGCTGACTGGTCTATAATTCCCTGTTTTCTCTCTACCTCCCTTTTTAAATAGTGGGGTTACATTAGCTACCCTCCAATCTGTAGGAACTATAGAATTTTGGAAGATGACCACCAATGCATCCACCATTTCTAGGGCCACTTCCTAAGTAGTCTGGGATGCATACCATCAGGCCCTGGGGATTTATCGGCCTTCAATCCCATCAATTTCCCCAACACCATTTCTCTACTAATACTGATTTCTTTCAGTTCCTCTCTCTCACTAAACCCTGTGTTCCCCAACATTTCTGGTATGATATTTATGTCCTCCTTTGTGAAGACAGAACCAAAGTATGCATTTAGTTGGTCAGCCATTTTTTTATTCCCCATAATAAATTCACCTGTTTCTGACTGTAAGGGACCTACATTTGTCTTCACCAATCTTTTTCTCTTCACGTACCTATAGAAACTTTTACAGTCAGTTTTTATGTTCCCCGCAAGCTTGCTCTTGTACTCTATTTTCCCTTCTTAATCAATCCCTTGGTCCTCCTTTGCTGAATTCTAAACTGCTCCCAATCCTCAGGACTGTTGTTTTTCCTGGCAAATTTATATGCCTCTTCCTTGGATCTAATGCTATCTCTAATTTCCCTTTGCGCCAGACAGGGATAAACAATTGTTGCAGTTCATCCATGGGCTCTTTAAATGTTTGCCATTGCCTATCCACCGTCGTCCCTTTAAGTAACGTTTCCCAATCCGTCATGGCCAACTTGCGCCTTATACCTTCGCAGTTTCCTTTACAATGATTCAGAACCCTCGTCTCAGAATCAATTACGTCACTCTCCATCTTTATGAAGAATTCTGTAATATTATGGTCACTCGTCCCCAAGGGGACTCG